>NC_088231.1:18488884-18788884 GCF_036934945.1 Oncorhynchus masou masou
GTTTCGATTGCCTGTCAGAGCCCTAGTAAATTTCGTTTTTTTTTTACTTGTGCAACCTGTCACAATGAATTTAATCGGTTATTACACATACATACCATTTTACATTGCAAATCTATCAATACCACTATAAAACTATATTATAAGTCATTGTGTACTTTTGAATAAATCCATGGTTAATGCTACATTTATGACATGAATACAAAAATATCCTCCTTCGACACGGATTTGAAACAGCGATCTAAGGATATAAGCATTCGCCGTTCTGCAGTCCTCCGCTCTACCAACTGACTTCATTTTTCCTCATTTGTGAGTTAGCTTGGATTATTTTTTAATTAGGAAACTGGAAATGCACGTTTGTTCTCTATCGGGGAATGTGCAAACAACAGGCAAATGTATATCTTCAGGGCGCATTTATGAGGTAGGAAAAGGTTCCTTTTTCGATCCGGATTTCAGCATTTAGTTTTCTACAGTCTTCCGCTCTTGCAACTGAGTTATGGATTTTAGAGAACTGTGGATAAACTTGAAGTGATTTGAATTCTTCTGTATGATTGGATTCGTACACCTTGACTATTCTTTAAGAAACTGGAAATGCACATATTATTCTCTATAGGGGGATGTGCGATCAACAGGTAAAAATATTTTTGGGGGTTCATTGATGAAAAAGATTCCTCCTTCGAGCCGGATTTGAACCAGCGACCTAAGGATTTCAGCATTTTGCGTTCTACAGTCCTCCGCTCTACCAACTGAGCTATCGAAGGGACATGTAGAAATCTTTGGAGCAAAAGGTACATGTTTGTATCGTAGCATTGAGTTTCGCCTTCTCTACCGGATGTTGGTCAACGTCGACCATTCAACAATCGTGAAATTTCCGTGTATTGAGCGCTCGTCAGAACTGTCGACATGTCTCCAAACGGGTCTTTCCAGGCACAACTTTCTTCAATTATGGAGACGCTGACGACGTCTGCCGTTGCAGAGATTACAAAACTGGTCGATTACAGTTCTGCCCTTCTATTCTCGGAGATATCCCGACAACAGGGAGAGAACGACGCTCTTCGGAAGGCATTGTACTGTATGCAAATCGAGCTCGGGACCGAGAGACCAAAGCGGGGCACCTCTTCTGTTGATATATCTTTAGAAGTTCAGCTTTGCGACGAGATCCGTAAGTTGAGTGTGACGATGTTCTCTTGTAGCGACTGTAGCTAGCTCTGTGTAATCATGCATGTTGAAAGTCACTATAAGTAGCAAACATCACCCTTTTATTGTTGTGTGCAGAGAATAATAAAGGCGTGGGGGACCACTGGTTTCCGGACAAGCAGTTGGTTGTGAGTGAGAGGCACTATGGAGTGGATGCTGCCATCGAATTGGGAGAAACCAGTGCACCGCAGCGCAGAACAGTGAAGGAAGAAGTTGGTTGACACTCATATTTATGGTGTATGGTCCCTGAACTGCTGCATGTCAATGTTGGCATAGCTATATGGATGGTGTATTGTATAAATTAATTATAAGACTAGGATGGAACAACACCTCTCATTATGTTCTTGTTTTACCAAATTGCCCACTTTAAAAAAAATCTTTAACGGCATATTGACAACCAATGAATAGCGAGTGGAGCGGTCCATGTTTTCATATCACATTAGAAACCCAGTGTGTCAGAGAGAAAAGTATTGATCTAAAATACGAAGTTCCTGTCGGTCAGTGGTAGTCACTCACCCATGTTGTTCAGTTTGTGTCCACATACAACGTTAGCTTTGGAGTGCAATGGCTAGTATGTTATAGAAGTGGTATAAGGATAGTTTAAACATTTAACCTCCTATTTGTTGCAGTGTCCTGATGTGAAACAGGTCATTTTACAACCAGACCCTAAAGGTGAGGACAGGCCGGAGGAGGTTGTGGAGGCCAGTCACCCGGAGGAAGCAGAGCACATCATTATCGGTGGAGAAGGAAATGGTAGTTATATCTGACAATACTACTAACACTGTGATCATGTTGACAGTGTTCTGTTGTGTGAACTGCACTTTTTCTACCTGTGTTTACTGGCCCTTCTCTATTTGAATATGTGCATGTATGTATGTATGCTAGGAGACGCAACCAACATTTCCCAACAGGGATACACCAGTAGTTAGCTTATCTATCTTATCTTATGTTAAAACCGACTTTAAATGAAAACTAACTTGAATGTTAAAACGCATGTTTTTCTGATACTTCCCACTAAACTACGTTGTCATTGTCAACAAATGCTCAAAAACCGTCACTTGACTCTCACTGTTTCTGCAGGTGGCCTGTCCCTAAAAGATGATTTCCAGGCCATGGACGAGAGCCAGTCAGAGGCGTACCACAGCTCCACAGCAGAGCCCGAGGAAGAAGACACCAGCCAAGACTTCAGCGAGGAGCTGGAGATGTGGGTCAAGTCTGAGCCGGGGTCAGAGAGCGACACCGTCAGCTTCACCCCCAGTGTGGCAGAAAACAAGATGGTCGACCACCTCACGGGCAGGGAAATGCACGCCTGTTCATACTGCAACAAACGCTTCAACTACCGTAGCCAGGTGATAATCCACGAGCGGGTTCACACGAGGGAGAGGCCGTTCATCTGCAAACAGTGTGGCAAGGGTTTCTCCCAGATTAACAACCTCAAGAAGCACCAGCTCTGTCACAGGGGAGGGGAGGGGAAACACGAGTGCGGGGAGTGTGGAAAGGCGTTCTGCCACACCCAGAGCCTGAAGAATCACATGGTGGCAGCTCACGGCTTCGGTTCAAGGTTGGACTGCGAGACGTGCGGCAAGACGTTTCACAATAAGAAAGCTCTCATCGCACACTCTACCAGTCACAGCAGGGCTTTTGGCTGCGAGACTTGTGGGAAGGCTTTCGGTACGAAACAAACTCTTAAGATCCACCAGTTCACTCACACGGGGGAGCGTCCGTTCATCTGCAACTACTGCGGCAAGAGCTTTGCCTACCTCTGTAACCTTAAAACTCACAAGAGGGTTCACACTGGGGAGAAACCCTTTGGCTGTGAGCTGTGTGGCAAGTGTTTCACTCAGAAACACTGCCTGGAGAAACACTTGTGTATAGATTAAAGAGCTGTAGATATACAGAGTAACTGCAGCAAACTACCGTCTATGTTTACTTGTTGGCACCAAATGTTCCATGGCTGTAACATTCTAATCTGCGTTCTGACTAGAATGTTGTGGTCTTGTAGTCTGGGTACCAGTCTGTTTAGCTAACGTTCCACTCCTTGTGCTATGGGCCACAGAGATTGGCCTTTCTTCAATCTCAGTGTTTAATATGCAGCTGGATTTTGTGAGGAGTTGCTGATTTGTTGTTGGAAATAACGTTATTGTTTGGCAATGGCACAGAGTACAAGGAGTGGTATGTTAGCTAAACAGACTGGTACCCATGCTAGTGTTCTTGTGCTATCATGGGGGAAATTCTAAACCTAAAACCAAGTTTGTGGAATTCTGCGTATTCTATTGCTTTGTTGAGGAGACTTGAGTGTTTCTAGTAAAGTGTCTACATGTGTGTGGGACAGATTGACCTGTGCATACATTTATAGTTTTTTCTTATAATATCACATTGTTATTTTAGGTAATTTGATCAATGTTTAGTTAAATTGTAGCTGCCATTTTAATTTGCACGATCACGAAGTACATGGTCAGTTACTACTACAACTTCTATCATTACTGTGGCGGTAACAATAGTGTGAGGGGATTGACACACAAAGCCAAATCACCCCTTCACATTCTGATTGGACAGAAATAGATCTCCCCCTGTTGAGTTAGGTTTCTCTCAAAGTGTATTGGTCGTCACTAGCTTCCACAGCTACAAAGTCATAAACCCGCCAGTTTCTACAGTTTCTCTTCTTACATTTTGATTTTCAACCTAATCACACTGCTATTCTTATACCTAACCATAACCTTAACATGAAGAGCAAAAATGAAAATACATACATTTTTACGATATAGCCAGTTTTGACCTTGCGGCTCGTGAAAACAAAGTTTATTCTGATCAAGGTCGTTTTCCCTACTGACCCTTTTTACTGTAATACAAATATTAGCCTACATATATTTTATTTGTTTTAACAAATGTAATTTTGACAAATCAGCTGGTATTCACTGTGTACATTATATCCAATCCATGCTTTAACGTTGTAATGATAAAATATTGTATTCTGTCCTGATTCTGTCCACGTATATAGCATAACATATACTGTTGTATTTCATTGGGAAAACAGTTCTTGACAATACGTATTTCACTTGGTCTGGGTATTAAGTATTGCTAGAATAACTATTTCACTAGAATTTCACTTTCATCTTAAAGCCGCAATCAGCAGTTGAAACAATAACAAAGCGTCCGAGCCACCCCTGTTTTTGGTAACAAAGCATAAGGAGGGGGCTGAAGTAATGTACCAACTCTCAAATTCATAGACGGAGCTGTGGATGCAAGGACTGACCAACCGTGATATCAAAATTATATTTTTAACCATGTTTTAAGGCTATGTAGTGTTTGTTTACATTTACTTTGTTTACAAACATTGGGATTTTTTTTTAAAGTATCTATTTTGGGTTCTGATAAGGTATGACAGTTGAATCTAGCTCATGAGGCATTTATAGAGAATAGTTAAAGAAGCTACTCCTTGCTGCACTCTATTTGGGTGGAAGTGAGGATATGGCATTTAGGGATATCGATAAATACAATGGCGGGTCCCTCCCCCATGAAATGCTTGTATTTCTCCACGAGCGGAGCAGCACACTCTCACCCGAGTTTGGTGGATTTGTGAGTAAACAAGAAGAATCTAATGGTTGACCATTGGAGTGACCTCAGCCGACGTGGAGGAAAGCTTCCCCTGCCTGAAGCGCATTCATGACTTTGTGAAAGGGGAAAAGTTGGACGATCAGCTCCACCAGAACATGGCCATGATGTGCATAGAGAATGAGGGTTTGTCACGAA
The DNA here is from genome assembly GCF_036934945.1 of Oncorhynchus masou masou. NCBI lineage: Eukaryota > Metazoa > Chordata > Actinopteri > Salmoniformes > Salmonidae > Oncorhynchus > Oncorhynchus masou. The sequence goes on from NC_088231.1 coordinate 18,493,829, forward strand.
CTCGGGGAGCAGCACTGGTATGACAAAGTCACGAACCTCTGGGCCAGAAAGACCAAGAGAGAAGATGAGTTCATCACCAAGGTATGTCACCTTTAGAGAGTGTGGGTGTCTTGAGTGTGTGCCAAACTGTACCACTCTATTGTTTTGATGAAATGGCCTGGTTATTGTTATTTAGAGCAGTATGAATGTGTTGTTACAGATGGCTGCAGGAGGGTTGAAAGGACAGGCAGCGAAGAGGACCTCCACAGCAACAGAGGAATCTCAGGCACGATGACGAGGTTTTTCACACCTGAATGATCTGAATCTAGATTACAACACACAGGTCTGGCCATCATTGTATGATTTTTTTTGTGTGTAAATGAACTGAAGCTTACGGACAATGTCAAGGTGGTGAGTTATTCACCATTTTTTATGAACAAATAAGGTTTTATATGTCAGATTGCTAAATAAAGAGCAAAATTATTGATAATTATTATATTATTATTTGTGGCCTGGTCCTATAAGAGCTATTTGTCACTTCCCACGAAGTTGCCGGGTTGTGACAAAAACTCACTCATTCTCATGTTTAATACATTTATTGTATATTTTGTGTGTGGCAGGCTTACAATGATGGCAAACCAACAACATTTGTGTTTTGCTGACCCTGGTGCCCGAGGTGGTACGCAGCTGGAGGTTGAATGTCTGAAGGGGTATGGGACTATAAAATGTTTGGGAACAACTGCCTTAGACAAATACCCCCTCCACAAAAATATACCGTATGTTGAATTCCTAGGCCTAGTTTTTTTAAAGTTATCTGATCGAATTAAACGCATATAAATAGAATGGCATTCCCATTCAAGTTAATTAACCCATTCTATTCATTAGCCATTTGTTTTAACTAGGGAAGACAGTTAAGAACAAAGTATTATTTATAATTACAGCCGAGAACAGTGGGTAAACTGTCTTGTTTAGGGGCAGAATGACAGATACGTATCTTGTCAGGTCAGGGATTCGATCCGGCAACCTTTACAGTTTCTGCCCCAGCCCTTTAACCACCAGGCTACCCCAAGAAACCACCTGTCACCCCATTTAAAACAATTTGATTGCCGAAATCTGATCAGATAACATTGGCCGGGTGATTGGACAGATGTGAGTTCCCAGAGTTACTTTTATTTGGTTAGTAAATTATACTGATTACAGTAGAACCCAGATTTATTTCATTTTATAGGTGTAGCCAGCCTACTACAGTAGTTCAATCAACTCCCTTTGCTCTTGGTCGTTTATGCCAATGGAGCGGTATAGGTCTACACATTCCTAATTTTTTACCTTACTAGGCAAGTCAGTTAAGAACAAATTCTTATTTACAATGACGGCCTAGTGGGTTAACTGCCTGTTCAGGGGCAGAACGACAGATTTGTGCCTTGTCAGCTCGGGGGTTTGAACTTGTCCAACTAGTCCAGCACTCTATCCACTAGGTGACCCTGCCGCCCCATTAGTGGCTGGTGCGCTATCACCGTCACAAGCCAGCAGAAAACAAACGGGTGAACATTTGACATGAGTCAAGTTATTACATGACGTAGATAAATTTAACCTTGAGATTTATGTTTTTTCTGTGACATTTATTCATGATAATAGTCATTTCAATGACAACCATAAATGTACATCAGAATTTGAGTTTAACAAGTTGTCACCTGTCACTTTGTTTTCGTGAAAATAAATATTGTTTTAATGACAAGAACTAGTTGCACTTTCTCCAGGTTGTGTATGACCTACGTTCATTGTAAAAAGCTTTGTTTGAATAGAACAACTTATAAAAATGTGCCATTTTATCTTCTATGAATTCTAAAGTTAGTTTCCCCACCATGTTTTGAGATTAGGTTTTTTTACAGCTCACTTTTCTGCCATGTACAGTATAAAGATGTCAAGCCCAAGACAGATCTCGATAAATGGGTAAATTGAGGCTTAATAAATTGAGGACCCTCCAGTCTTTTTGTCCTCGTCTCAAATCCTTTATACTGATCTATTTTATATGCGTAGAATTAAAAAGCAAATGTACTGGTCTTAGACAATACTGCCATCTTCCAGAATGTACCACCAGCCTATACAATGTCATAGTACTTTAAAAAATGTTTATTACTGGAAAACAATAACGGTTGAGGTACATAAATGGGAAATGACATTTGAAATCGCATCACATTTAGCCCTTTGGCGAACACTTACAGTCATTTACAGTCAGTAAACAGCCCATGTTGAAAGCGGTTAGAAAAGGTGTCAAGCAATTAACAGTATCTTCGCAATGTTGGCTAACAGCGATAGTTGTGCACGCAGATGAATGGTAATTGTCCGCCACATCCGCAGTTCCTCCACCCCTGGCCCACTACCAAAGGAAAAATGACAAAATAAAAGTAATGTCGGTCATTTCATCGGCTTAGTTCTGGGACTATGCTACATCTTGAGGTTCATGTCTTACCAGCAGATTGCAGGTACATGCAGGAGTTGCTGGTTGCGGTGCTCTGGCTGTACCAGTTGGTGTAATACATTCCTGAGCGGTCGATCCACATCCAAGTTCCCTGAGTAAACAAAGAGTCATAAGACTTAGCTGCACTACTGTCCCTTAACACTAAAATATCTGATATCATACCTAGGTGCATGATTAAAATATCAGAAGCTATTTAAACACAAGGCCCAGTGTGTTTCCCGGCCATGTGCTCTGAAGGAAAACTCTAGGGCCCGGAACTGTTTCTTGACCGGTCATTGTCAGAAAAACTTAGGGTGCTACGTAGGCTTAGATGGCGGAGGTTTTCAGGGCAACCCTTTCTCTCACCTGGAGGTAGAATCCACCTATCCAGGCGGTGGCTCTGTTGGCTGTTCTGGTTATCTGTTGCAGGTAACGATACTCGGGGGAGGAGCTGGCAGAGGCCAGGCTGGCGCCCAGTTCATTGCAATGTTCCTGAAAGAAGAGCGGGGAGGTGAGGGGTGAGACACGTGCACACACTCACACAGTAGGCCTGCACATGAACAAAAGTGTTGCGCTCCCTCATAGTGACATTACATTATACAGACACAAACGCACATTTTTTGAAAGTGAACAATTTGCAGTCATAGTAACATATTCACGTCAAGATTTTAGACACTAAATATATTACATTGAGAAGTGCGTTACCTCAGCTCCGAACCAGGACCGAGGAGTGTTCACAAACATGTAACACTTGGACTGGTAGCTGAACCATCCATCAGGGCAGAACCTGCGTGCCGCTGTGAAGACGAAGATCAAATACAACACTTGTTTGACATCGTAATACAAGGAGTTGATCTTGTCAGGAGTATGACCTTTCCAAAGTAAAACGTTTGATCTCATAATGTAAAACATGAATGTTTATTTAGTCATGCTGGTGATGTTTCCCTCCCTGCTGATGGGAAACCAAAACATTATTTAGTTGTGATCATGCATTGCACTGTATACACGGGCATCAATAGTAGAACCAGTGATGGTTAACTTAACATCATTCATCATGGAGAGTCCCTACCTTTATCTTTAGGTGCTGCTGCAGCCACCTCAACTGCCTCATTCTCATCTTCTGAAAAGACACGTAAACACATAATAAGACAATAAGACTTTCTTGTTGAAAGCCACCAGCAAATCACAGACAATGAGATTCAATATAATTATTTTCATAGCTAATATTTTAGACATGGCCTGTAGTTTAATTAGTTTGTTTTCTACCAATGTGAAGAAATTGCTATTGATCAGGAAATGATGTGATGCTCAAATGAGGTGATGCTCCACAATAGACAGTGATGTTCCTGCTTGATTAAAGCCTATAGAGAAGAACTGACCTGGGGCGTCCCTCAGCTTCTCCTCTGCTGCAGGAGCCTCAACCTCAACATCCTCCTCTGCTACAGGAGCCTCAACCTCAACAGCCTCCTCTGCGGAAGCACGGAAACAAGGAAATCAATTTGACTTTCATTCAACTGGGAATTGGGAGAAATATTGATTCAGTGCTCTATTACTGCTCTCAATACAAACATAATTAGAGCTACAAACCTGGGGCACTTTTTGTCTCTTCTACCGCCACAGCATCGCTCTCCACAGGAACTTAAAGGGGAAAACACAACTATTGTCATTATTTAGTAACAATGAATTACCCTGTGCTGTATTAGTGACATTGTTGAGTATTTGGCTGACTTACCTGCTGCTGCCCTAGCAGAGAGGGCGACACAAAGTAGTGCAAAGATGATCAGAACCTTCATGGTGGTGATGATGGTGGTGCTGCTTGTCTGGATGAAAAGGGAGAGAGAACGTGTTGGAGAATCAACTAGAGAGAGTGATACACAATCATTTCAGACTATCACTAGACACGAGTATTTCCCTACAGAAGACAACCTTAAAAATATAGCTAAAAGTTCATCATCACCACAGTAAATACATACATCTAAACGGAGAAAGGGAGAGAAAATAAGCCATGTTGAATGAGTCGACACTCGGCAACAGATGCTGTAGGATTTACCTTTTGTAGTAGGTAAATCACTGTTTTCTTCTGGTAGTCTTCCTCAGGTAGGCCAGTGATGGAGTGATGAGTGGAGATTTGTACTCTCTTTATATACTGTTATGTCCCGCAAACTTTCACTTATGCACTTGCCGTGAATGACGAAACAGCGTTGGACTTTGACACTTTATGGCTTTGTGTTTATACTTCAGATGAAAAATGCAAGTTTCAACCTGGACTCGGGGGTAGACATAACATAGTAAAAGTAAATCCAGGACACTGCCATTAGTATGGTATGTTACGTTTTGTTTAAATTTTTTGGAATGTCCATCATCCCTTTCATTTTATATGGTATGAATAAAAATGTGTATGATATGTTACAAATTGCAATTCGTACAAAGTTATGAATTTGCGAAACATAAATGTTACGAATTCCATTTTTTTGTGGCTAATGTTAGTTAGGTGGCTCAGTTTAGCTAGGTTGCTAATGTTTGCTAGGTTGCTAACGTTAGTCATGTTAGGGGTTAGGAGTTAGGTTAAAAGCTTAAGTTTAGGGGAAGGGTTAGCTAACATGCTAAGTAGTTGCTCCATAGCTAAAAAAGTAGTAAATATTTGCTAATTAGCGCAAATGGTAAAGTTGTCCATGATACGATTTGAATACACATCATTTGGGTTGATAGACATTCATGTTATATGCCCACTCATCCACCCTGACCAACCACCCTACTTTATTTTTTGACCAACCACCCTTCTTTCATTTTTGCCTGAAGTAACCTTCTGTCTTATTTAACCATACAAATGTAACATATCATACTAATTTGGTCAAATGTAACATATCATTCTAATTTGGGTTTACTATGTTACGTCTAGTCTTTGAGACCAGGCTGCCAGATTAGGAATTAAAATACAGCCTTTATCAATGTCACTTACTGTGTTCCAGTAAGCGGTGGTAAAATAATAACAATGTCCTTATTGTGATCATGTCTGGAACGGTGCCCTGGAGATCACCTTTAATTCTTTGCTGTCCATAAACTGCTTCCTTACCTGACTTGATGTCATCCAAGGAGTGATTCGGACATGAAAAAAATACTATGTTTCAGACTAACTTAAATGTTTCATCAATATGTGGTGACTGGAATGGTATCAAACCCATGGAGACCATGTGTTTCCAGCCATTACTATGAGCTCGTCCTCCCCAATTAAGGTGCCACCAGCTGCCTGTGTCGTAAGTCGCCTTGGCTTCTGCGAGCCGGAACGCCTCATATGAGCAGGAGCCTATCTTCTGTTTCTGCATTGTGAAGAAGCTTGCTAGTCTATTGCAATGGACATTAGACTACTAAGTGTATGTTGTGTAGTAGGATGTTAGTAGCCCATGTGCATCACCCTAATCATTTGCTATTTTTCCCCCACTTAATTTAGTCTACTGTTGGTGTCCACATCACCAACGATCTGTCATGATCCAAACACACCAAGACAGTCGTGAAAAGGACACGACAAAACCTTTTTGACTGAGGCTGTTGTCATCTATTATGTCATGTTGTCAGTAAAGATGTATTGTAAATGTGGATTGTCTTTTCAAGAAATAAGATAAAGACATTCCATACAGGATGGAAATTGGTCTACTGCTTTTGTCCCTCCGATATACAAACATACATTGAAGAGGCAATCTGCTGTTGCTACATCCATTTTTTGACTAATAAGTTAATGATATGTACCCATTGATTCTTGAAGAATATAACTCCTAAATAATGAGTTTAGGTCAACTGTCGTAACCCATCATAATCCAAAATATAAGCTTGTTTTTCTTCAATGAGTGTAAATAATGTATAAACAAACACTATAGAGCCTCAAAACATGGCTAAAACTATCATTGTGATCGATGGAAGGTGAATTTCCGAGTGGAAACATTTTTACAACCCCATCCCTCAGCTTTTTACAGGAACAGGGCAGGATTTGTTATTGTTTCAACTGGTGATTGCAGCTTTAAATTGGAGAGACTGGAAATGTTAGACAAATCGCTGCAAAAGAACAATAAAGTGATTATAACTAAATTAACATACCCCTACGTTATCTCAAGGTCAATCCATGTCCGTATTGATTTCCTTATCACAATTATGGTTTCATCATCACTTACTGGAACACACATTCTTGTCCTTGTCCTTGATAAATGCTGTATTTGAATTCGAAATCAGATCTGAAGTATGTACACAAAGCCATATAGTATATTTAAAATGTATAATATAATTATATTAGTATTTTATTGACATTGATGATATTGCTTTAATTTTGTATTTAATTTAAGTCAAACTAAATCCTTTCATGTCTGACCCACTCCTTGGATGAAAAGGAAATGGTTTATGGTCGGGAAATAATAAACGTGACTTCCTTGGCAAAGTTCCATACACGATCACAATAAGGACATTTGTGTTATTTTGCAATCTCTTACAGGAACACACCCTCAAACAGGGGCTGGCCATGTTCTGCTGACCTTGAAAATACTGTATTTGATTTCCTAGTCTGGGATGTTTCATCTTAAGTATAAATACAAAATCATAAACCGTCAAAGTCCAATGCGGTTTCGTAATTCACAGCACGCGCGTCAGTGAAATCATGCTGGACAGAACAGTACATAAACAGCGGAGAAATCTACACTCATCACTCCATCACTGGCCTACCCGAGGAAGAGTACCCGAGGAGAACAACAGTGATTTACCTACTACAACAGTTAAGAGTCCTATAGTGTCTGTTCCCGAGTGTCAACTTGTCTTATTTTCTCACCCTTTCTCCGTTTAGATGTATGTATTTACTGTGGTGGTGATGAACTTTTAGCTAGATTTTTAAGGTTGTCTTCTGTAGGGAAATACTCTTGTCTAGTGATAGTCTGAAATGATTGTGTATCACTCTCTCTAGTTGATTCTCCAACACGTTCTCTCTCCCTTTTCATCCAGACAAGCAGCACCACCATCATCACCACGATGAAGCTTCTGATCATCTTTGCACTACTTTGTGTCGCCCTCTCTGCTAGGGCAGCAGCAGGTAAGTCAGCCAAATACTCAACAATGTCACTAATACAGCACACGGTATTTCATTGTTACTGAATAATGACAATAGTTGTGTTTTTCCCTTTAAGTTCCTGTGGAGAGCGATGCTGTTGTGGTAGAAGAGACAAAAACTGCCCCAGGTTTGTCGCTCTAATTATGTTTGTATTGAGAGCAGTGAATCAATATTTCTCCCAATTCCTAGTTGAATGAAAGTCAAATTGATTTCCTTGTTTCCGTGCTTCCGCAGAGGAGGCTGTTGAGGTTGAGGCTCCTGCAGCAGAGGAGGCTGTTGAGGTTGAGGCTCCTGCAGCAGAGGAGGCTGTTGAGGTTGAGGCTCCTGTAGCAGAGGAGGCTGTTGAGGTTGAGGCTCCTGTAGCAGAGGAGAAGCTGAGGGACGCCCCAGGTCAGTTCTTCTCTATAGGCTTTAATCAAGCAGGAACATCACTGTCTATTGTGGAGCATCACCTCATTTCCTGATCAATTACAATTACTTCACATTGAAATCTGCTGCAAATATTGTTTGTACATATTTGCACGAAGTGTGTGTGAGATTGTGTTGTGTATTATGTGCCTCATTTGTTGATAAATTATATTTGAGGCATTCTGTTTTGTCATACTTCACATAGGTACGAAACAAATGATTTTAACTGCCTGTCACCTATAACATATACCTATGAAAACAAACATATTTATATAGTATCTATAACTCCCTGACATAGTGATTTGCTGATGGCTAAATAGTAATATCGAGGACTGTTTTATTGTTTGTGCTTTTCCAGAGGAGGATGTACCGACTGAGGCTGTTAAAGAGGTGGCTGCGGCACCTGAAGGTATGTTGACACCTTTTATGGTGAATTGTGTAAAATAACAACTATCACCTTTATTGGTTCTCCGATTGCGGACTTTCTGTACATCGTGCAATGCATGGCACGCAATGAAAGACAAGTGTTTTTTTGGTTTTCTGTTAGCAGGGAGGGAAAAAAACACCAGTATGACTAAATGCACGTTCATGTTTTATATTATGAGATCAAAGTTCATACTCCTGACAAGATCAACTCCTTGTATTACGATGTCAAACAAGTGTTGTATTTGATCTTCGTCTTCACAGCGGCACGCAGGTTCTGCCCTGACGGATGGTTCAGCTACCAGTCCAAGTGTTACATGTTTGTGAACACTCCTCGGTCCTGGTTCGGAGCTGAGGTAATTGCGCAACAGGCAATCGGGTATAAACCCTTGCAGCATCAATAGCAGGAACAAAAAATAAATGATGAGTCTGTCGGAATTGTCTCACGAACAACTTTATTTTCAATAACTTACAAATTCTGCATTTATATATAAAGTCAACAATAATCAAATAAAACCTGAGCCTATAATATTCTTTATAACACTGAATTGGCTTCGGCTAAAAACGAATAGGTCGATAATTATCAGTAGGCTATATGCCTTTTGCCTACCTAACTGTACAAATCCTAAATACAATCAGATAAAACAAATCGATATTTATAACATACTTCATAACACTTAAAAAATAATAACATTGGCTTATGCTAAAAACGAATAGGCTTCAGGACATGCATTTTTCCTATCGAACTGTACCAGTGCTAAATAAGCCTATAGGGGTACAAGCTATAAAATAAATATAGCAGCCTAAATTAAACAAGTAGCCTACGAAAATAACCTATATTAGTGCAAATAAATAAACAGTGCAAATAAGTCTTTCAAGGTTTGACAGAATATGTTTAGCCTATTCTATAGTTTATGTCTTTCGAATAAGACCTATCTGGGTTTGAATAGGCCTAAAGGCTACATTAAAAAGAAAAGAAAAGTGCAATTAGGAACCATTAGGTGTAAGTGTCTCACCCCTCACCTCCCGCTCTTCTTTCAGGAACATTGCAATGAACTGGGCGCCAGCCTGGCCTCTGCCAGCTCCTCCCCCGAGTATCGTTACCTGCAACAGATAACCAGAACAGCCAACAGAGCCACCGCCTGGATAGGTGGATTCTACCTCCAGGTGAGAGAAAGGGTTGCCCGACATAGTGAGTTTTTCACATAATGAGTTTTTCGACATAGTGACCTGACCAGAAACAATTCTAGGTCCTAGAGCTTTCCCCCCCAAGAACAGGAAAAACTCTGTGCCTCAGCATAGCTACTGATATTTTAATCATGCAGCTAGGTATTATATCAGATCTGTTAGTGGTAAGGGACAGCAGTGCAGCTTGTGGTGGATAATTTCTTTACTATCAAATGAGGGGAGGCTAACTTATCACTCAAGTCAGAATTATACCTAAACTAAATATTTATTAAGTATTAATAAGGGATCAGGTCAGTACAACACACACATATAAAGTTAATCGATTGAGTGCTCTACGATAATGATGGATGGTCAATGAATCACCCTCAGATGATTCATTGAGAGCCCCGAGATGAACGTACAAAGGTCTTTTATAGAGATACACCCCTTTCAACCTACATGATGAACAACAGATGTATGGAATGGGTCACAAGGTTAAGACTAGTATGAAAGATACTTATAATCCACAGCAGACAGTATCTGCTGTAAAAACAGTTATCTTTGTGTAGAGACCAGGTCTGGCCCTGGGGTCATCTCTCCCAGGTACCATATAGAACAGAAACATTAACTCATGCTATGGAATGAGGTCTCTTTAGGTTTTATCACCCAAAAGACATCATAAATCTCCTGTCAGTGTTATCTCCCAGTGGCCCACTTTCAGTTCACAATAGAGTTATAAGAACCCTCTATTCGTTTGCAAAAAACAACCATTTGATGCAATAAAACTATTATAACATAATCTTGCAATTTTGCTCTCACAAGCTGTAGCTAAGACTTATGACTCTTTGTTTTCTCAGGGATATTGGATGTGGATCGACCGCTCAGGAATGTATTACACCAACTGGTACAGCCAGAGCACCGCAACCAGCAACTCCTGCATGTACCTGCAATCTGCTGGTAAGACATGAACTTAAAGATGTTCCGCCTGGTCTCATGGACTAGACGTAACATAGTAAATGTAAATCCGGAACACTCACATTAGTATGATATTACCTGAAAAGTAATGACAGGTAGCCTGGTCCCAGAACTGTATGACGTGTTAAAATATGCCAGAAAAAATTACTACGATTTTTGTTTGTCTTTTTGTAGTGGGCCAGGGCTGGAGGAACCTCGGATGTGGCACACAATACCCATTCATCTGCGTGCACAACTATCGCTGTTAGTCAACAAGATATTGTTAATTGCTTGACACCTTTTCAAACTGCTTTCAACATTGGCTTTGTTTACTACTGACTGTAAGTGACTTTATGTGTTCGCCAAAGGGCTAAATGTGATGCAATTTCAAATGTAATTGCCCACTTTATGTACCTCAACCTGTATTGTTGTCCTGTAATAAACATTTTTTATGACATTGCACGGGCTAGTATGGGCTAGTTCTTTCTGGAAGATGGCAGTATTGTCTACGATAATCTCTGGCTCTTAAAAGGGGCAATATAACAACATGGATATGGTGATTTTTGTTGACAGCATAAAATGGGATGAGAAAAGGTCTGATATGACTGAAAGTCTGGAAAATCTTCAATGTATTTATTGAGTCTTTATTGAGCCTGTCTTTGGCTTGGCTAAGGCTCTGTTAAATCGAGTGAAGGGTGTGGATAGAGGTGTGTTTGGATGGAACATTTGGCACAGAATGTTTTAACGGCCTTATTTGGATAAGAGGGTTTCCAATAAGCAACGGTAAAAAACATTGCTGACAAATCAAATTGTATTTGTCACATGTGCAAAATACAACACCTTACAGTGAAATGCTTCCTTAACCAACAATGTAGTTAGGAAAAATAATTGTATATACTAAAATAAACTGAAGTAAAAAAATAAAAATAAAAATAATTAAAGGGCAACAATAAAATAACAGTAGCGAGGCTATATACAGGGTGTACCGGTACAGAGTCAATGTGTGGGGGGGGCACAGGTTCGTCAAGGTAATTAAGGTAACACGCGTTTAAGGTAATATGTACATGTTGTTAAAGTGACTATGCGTAGATAATAACAGAGAGTAGCAGCAGCGTAAAAAGGGGTGGGAGTGGCGGGGGGTCAATACAAATAGTCCAGGTAGCCTTTTTATAAGCTGTTCAGCAGTCGTATGGCTTGTGGATAGAAGCTGTTAAGAACCCTTTTGGACCTAGACTTAGAGCTTCGGTACTGCTTGCCGTGCGGTAGCAGAGAGAACTGTTTATGACTAGGGTGTCTGGAGTCTTTGGCAATTTTTAGGGCCTTCCTCTGACACCACCTGTTATAGAGGTCCTGGATGGCAGAAAACTTAACCCCAGTGATGTACTGGGTTGTACGCACTACCCTCTGTAGTGCCTTGCGGTCAGAGGCCGAGCAGTTGCCATACCAGGCAGTGATGCAACCTTGCTCTCGATGGTGCAGCAGAACACGTTCTCTTGGTCATTCTATATCTGTGGTAAAAACAATAAACATATATGATGTACTGGAAATTAATACTTTTACTTTGCACACGATCTTGAGACTAATACAACCTCCATATAGTTTGTCTGGGGTTAAGATTACTCCAGTGCTCAGTTTATAACATGATAACATGATAACCAATAACCATAATAAAAAAAACATTGATTTACTCAATGTTAAACAATGATTCTGCAAACCATAGGAATAATTTATTCGTTTTTCCTCTCTAACAAGCTGTCGTCAGAGATGACCCAAAATAATATTTAGTGCTCAAAGATTTGACTCTGGATAATGCACATTCTAGTCTCCACTCGGTAGGTGGCGCTTTCTAGCTTTCTCTCTAAACTTTCTGAACGCTGATCGGATGCGTGTTCAAAGACACAGTTATTAAAGATGGCGGCGCATTGACAACACTCCAGGTATTCTTACAAATATTACTACTTCGTGAACAAGCTGGGGACAAAATCGTTTGTTAGACGTTTTGAATTCTTTTGAATCGTCATAGCTATCAGTAGTTGTGACTAGGTTTCACAAAAACAAGTGTTTAAAATGTCGGTAACGCGTGTTTTGCATCAACGGATAAGCTCTGTCATGGGCATACTAGCCTCAGCTGCTGTGACCGAGATTTGCAAGTTAGTGGACGATTGCTGTGGAGCGTTACGTGTAGAAGTCTCTCAAAGCAAGGAGCAAATCCTATTGCTAGAGAAGCAACTCAGCCTGGCGGAGTCGAGGTACAGGTCGGTGAGTGGCAAAGGGCTGACGCCTGTCACCGGCGACTCACCAGTAATCAACAGTTCGTCGGGCGATTTACCCGCGGCGAATGCCGATGATGCGGACGAAGACGAAGGTAGGCTACCGATTTTTTCTAAATGCCTGTTGTCAGCCTTTGAGCTAATGATTTGCCAAGAATTGGTCAAGTTGACATCTCACTGTCTCTTTTCCAGTTAACACTCTTGAGGTGGACGGTGTCAATGGCAATCAGCACGCTATGTGGAAAGAGGTATCCACACCACCAACTGATGAGGCTGGGCCCCTCACACTGACCCCTGGCCCCATAGTCAGTTCCAATGAGAACACTGGGCCCCCCGCAATGACCCCTGACCCCATAGTCAGTTCCAGTGACATACCCAGAAAGGTAAGAAACTGTACACATAGTAAATAACATTTTTGTGGATAGAAATATACTATATATACAAAAGTATGTGGACACACCTTCAAATTAGTGGATTTGGCTATTTCAGCGGCACCGTTGTTGACAGGTGTATAAAATCGAGCACACAGCCATATAATCTCCATAGACACACATTGGCAGTAGAATGGCCTTACTGAAGAGCTCAGTGACTTTCAACATGGCACCGTCATAGGATGCCACCTTTCCAACAAGTCAGTTTGTCAAAATTTTGCCCTGCTAGAGCTGCACCGATCAACTGTGAGTGCTATTATTGTGAAGTGGAAAAGTCTAGGAGCAACAATAGCTCAGCCGCGAAGTCGTAGTCCACACAAGCTCACAGAAGGGGACCGCCGAGTGCTGAAGCGTGTAGAGTGTAAAAATCGTCTGTCCTTGGTTGCAACACTCACTACCGAGTACCAACTGCCTCTGGAAGCAACGTCAGCACAATAACTGTTCGTCAGAAGCTTCATGAAATGGGCTTCCATGGCAGAGCAGCCACACACAAGCCTAAGATCATCATGCACAGTGCCAAGTGCCGGCTGGAGTGGTGTAAAGCTCGCCGCCATTGGACTCTGGAGCAGTGGAAACTCGTTCTCTGGAGTGATGAATCACACTTCACCATCTGGCAGTCCAAAGGAAGAATCTGCCTGCCCCAATGTGTAGTATGAACTGTGTCAGAAAATAACGGTGGAAGAGGAATAATGGACTGGGGCTGTTTTTCTAGTGGAAAGTCTGTTATAACAGCAAAGGGGGACGAACAGATGTCCACATACTTTTGATAATGTTTTTGTAGAGTAGACAGGACATGGCTTTCTGATGTATTAATTGAGGAAACAAAGAATTGTCATTTCTATACAAAACATTTTGTATCTGCATGTTGCTGAACTATTGGTCCCCAATTTCGGAACATGTAGAATTTGCGTCTCTGAATTTTCGGACCATTTTCTCTTTATTATTGACAATTCATTATTGTCTTTGTTTTTCCACAGCAACATATTACCAGTTTCCGAGTTGGTGAAACTCCCAAGATACAACCGTGCACCACGTGCTGCTCCCTCTACCACTGCCCCTTCTGCCGACCGTCTGCGTTCAAACCCAACGAGTTACACCGGATCATCCCACACATCCAGAGCCACCTGAAAAGTGCAGTTCAGAATGACGGTGAGGGGAACTTTGGAAACCGCAGTGTCAGAAAATAACGATTTCCTTGTACTCAGTAATGCTTTGTAGTTGTTCAATTGAGTTGTATGAATGCCATGTTGTACGTGCTAATGTCCTTTCACACTTGACTTTTTAAAGTCACTATCTAACATTCTTTTTTTTATACTGATTGTTTTATTGTCACCCTTTTCTGTCAGAGTACATCGTCTACAACTGCAAACTGACGTGCAGAGACTATCCTCACTACCACTGCAGCTATTGTGACCATGTACTCTGCAGAAAAGCGTTGTTTATAGAACATTTCAGAGCTTGCAGAAAGCGGAACGGGACTCAAAGACCTGCCCATGTCCAAGCTCAATCTCCATCTGTTGCTCCGCCCCTCCAGCAACATCCCTCTCCAGCCCAGAGACCTCTCACCCATTCAACATCCACACCTGTCCTGCCTCTCACATCTCTACCTGCTGTCCCTTCCAGCTCCAGACCTGCCACCCCTCCGAGCTTACCAGTCGCTCTTCAAACTCTAAACACAGACACACCTCCAATGGAAAAACCAGATGCTTCCGCCAGTCACAATCCGGTCACACGCCAGGATTCGGAACCCTCCTCGCCCGAAGTGTACAGCTGCCCTCCGACGCCGCAGATTGAGACCGAGAGACCGCAAAGACCTTCCCAAAGGGACGCAGTTCCTGTACAGACTCAGTGTGACCACTGCGGCATCATCCTAAACAAGAAGAACTTCAAGGTTCACATGAAGAGGAAACACCACGAAGAGTACATCGCTGCAGAGAACGAGGAGGCCCTGAGGAGATACCTGGCCGAATCCAAGATGGACGTGCCACCCTGGTGCCGTGCCACCAAGGTCCAGTGCGATCTCTGCGGAATCAGACTGAACAAGAAGAATTTTAAGAACCACATGAAGAGGAAACACAAGGTGAACGTGACGGCGTCGGCCTTCCAGGAAGCTTTCAACAGGTGCCTGAGCGAACAAGGCCTGTTGGTGGTCGAGAGCTCGTTGCCCGGCTACACTTATACTAGGACGCTGGAAAGAGGAAGGCGGAGGGAAGAGCGTGACGATGACCTCTTTCCGGACATCGACATGGAAGAAGAACAAAGCAACAGGTTCCCGGACGCCGGCACACTACTGGCCCAGGAAACGGACCTGGCGACCCAGCAATTGCAAGGAGAGAGAGTGCTGACTGGAATGGTAAACTGTCAATGGTTGGGTTTAATATGGTTGGGCTTATAGAGGGTAGGGGAGAGAGGTAGGCCAAATGAAAAAACCATGTCTGATTATCTCATTGATTCAATACAACTCAGAGATCAGTACTCTAGAACCTAGCTATTCACTCACCTCTTCTTTATTCCCAGAATCCTCAGAGGTACCATGGTCTGGGGAAACCTCATCTCCTGGAGGTAAGTACAGTACCTGTAGATTTATCTCACATAGAACAACCAGAAAATCACTTTCCATCTTTCCTAATATCAGATTTAAATCAAATCAAATTGTCACGTGCGCTGAATACAACAGGTACTACAGTGAAATGCTTACTTACGGGCTCTAACCAATAGTGCAAAAAATATATATTAGGTGAACAATATGTAGGTAAAGAAATAAAACAACAGTAAAAAGACAGGCTATATACAGTAGCGAGGCTATAAAAGTAGAGAGGCTACATACAGACACCGGTTAATCAGGCTGATTGAGGTAGTATGTACATGTAGATATTGTTAAAGTGACTATGCATATATGATGAACAGAGAGTAGCAGTAGCGTAAAAGAAGGGTTGGTGGGTGGGACACAATTCAGATAGCCCAGTTAGCCAAACCGCTGACGCTGTTTTTGATTCTCCATACAGGATTATAATAAATATACTTATGTTATGATGATTCCTCAAAAACTAGAACCAAAAAAATACAGTGATTTTGGGGGATATTCACAATGTAATCTATAGAAGGGTTCTTAAATATGATTTAAGATACAAATGTCAACAATCCTTCCTCCACGGGACACTAATATTGATTAAATTGAGTGAAAATCCCCCAAATCATAATTTTTGTTTCTAGTTTTGTGAGGAATCACCCATAAATGCCTTCTGGAGTTTGACATTGTAGCCTACCTAGTGACTTTCCTGGCCTCTGTTATATACAACTCCACTGCTTTAGGAACCGAATGTTCAACAACAAACACTTCACCAAAATAGGCAGCTAAAACACTGGAACCTCTGAAATGATGCACTTTCTTGCAGCTTCCTCTTGAGTCGCTGGTGTGGATCTTCCGGGACGTACTGCGTGTGGATGGAAAGAGAGGCTACTGGAACCTGTCTCTGGTCTGCAGAACCTTCAATGCCATCCTGACAAATGAAATCATCAGGAAGTACTCCACAGGGAAGGTTAGTATCGACAACAACATGCGTCAAAAACAAAAAGGATATGGTAAACAGGCAAAAAAATATATTTGTTCATTCAATGTCATGCAGTGTTTGTTCTGAGGACAGTTTCATGTATGTTTCCAGATGAAGGAATGTGTCTGACAATCTGTTCTGTGTTTCTTTTAGAGATCTGATCCTGAACCCCAGTAGTTACTGAAAGGAGAAGCCAGTACATTGTGCTTACAGGTTACTGAGAATGACATAATGTGCTAATATGCTCACTGCATACACACCTATTACCAATGTTATTACTACCAATGTTTTTATTTTTTTATTTACAACGTTCTCATTTATTGTAAAAACAAAAAGCAAAACGTTATCAAGTTGTTTTGCTATTGCTGAGGACTATCAGAAATCCCATTGGCTATTTATCCATTCTATATTCAGATTTTGTATATCTTTTTACTGTTACATTGTTCAGAGTTAGAATGCATTCTCAGTGTGGTGCTTCAGTTAGTTTGGAGACTACTAACCCTTAGCCTACTCATCAAATTACTTACTTTTAATTGAAGGAATGTATTTATTCCTTTATAATTCAGTTGTATGCTGATTTTGTATTTTTGTACTTGAACTAAATAGTAAAATAATTTTTGGATGACAGTGTGTGTTTGATTTAATTCACAACAGGCTGGGTTTTTAAAACATTTGATTGCTTTTTAGTAGGAGCAACATACAATATGATTCAGCAGCAGGTGGCAATGTTGGAACATAAATCGTATGTGTAAGCAACCTTTATTTTGAAAAGCGAGCCTTTTATTTCGGAGAAATTATCCAGGAAGTAGCCGAAAAATCTTTGTTTATAAAACAGTGTAACGTCTATGGTCTTAAAACGGTGTAGTCTCAAGACGTTGACTGAGCACTTCGTTTCAAATTACTATATCATAAGTGTTTAACATTGACAGTGCGAAGGACATGTACGATACAGTCGCCTTTAACGCTCAGCTGGCCTCCATCGTCGAGGTTTTGGCGAATGCAGCCATTGCCGAAATCTGCAAACTTGTAGATGATGGCCATGCTGTCTTACGTTTGGAAATTTCCCATAGCCAGAGAGAAATCGATAACCTGCGGAGGAAGCTGCTTTTGACAAAATTCCAGAATTCTCGACGAAGCGCAGAGAAATTCGGAGCCCTCCGACACACTGTCAGCAGGCGGGACACAGATCTTGTTGCCCGGGCAAGAGGGAGCTTCCAAGGAAAGTCAACAGGCATACTTGGATATTGTTTTGTCTTTTTACCATCTTTGAAAACGTAAAAAAATAATGGGTAATGTATAATATGTAACGTTTGAGGGATTCTCTTTTCTGGTGCAGTGGAGAATCGCTGTGCCGAGCGTAAAGGGAGACATTTGACGCAGGATGCCACCAAATGGAGAGACGCAGGACGCACAGCGACAGACAAGGATGTGGGCATGCCGGTCAGTTGTCATACACACGCCCAAATGTATTCGTTTTTTTTTTCACATTTCAAATGGTGGTGGGGGAGTTTTTCTAATCAATTGTTTCTGATGAATACAAAACAGATGGCAGATATGCAAGAGGCACCTCTTATCAAAATGGAGAACCTTGACACCAGCAGCCCAGAAGGTAATTTTGTTCAACTTATCAAGTCCATACAATATACACTTTATGTTGAGTAAAGCCTTCAATGTTTATTGCCGTATTTGATTAACTTCTTAGTCATTATTCATAACTATTAAATAAGGCAAAGAATAATCAGTCTCCACTACAGGAAGCTGATGCTGTGCTTTACTTTTCCCCATTTCAGAGATTGTCCAACCAGTCAGTGAGAGCAGTGAGAAGATCATTGTGCCAGAACCAGGTTCTTCATCATCTACTGAACCCACAGACCTTCTGGACCAGCAGGGCAACAGACACAGAGCTCCAGACACCTCACTCAATATAGAACCTGAAAACCAGACGTTCCAGCATCCAGCGTCACAATACAGCAGAGCAAGACAGGACCATCAGGTTGCTGAGGGTGTGACCTGGGAAACTGACCATCAACCCATAGAATACAGCCTGTCCCAATTGACAGAGAACCAAGATACTGTCAACCCAACTGTGAATGCTCCTCATAATTTAGGGCCAGACTCCAAAAGGTTGTCTGAACATCCAGAGAGGAGAGGGGCGCCAGGTAACTCTGGGGTCTACATGTCTGCTTTGGGCTCTCTGGACTGGCTGCCTGATGTGGTGATGGTGGACTCAGTTCCCATTAAAGTGGAGGCAGATATGAGTTCAGAATGGAGCATAACTGGCCAAGAGGTGACATCTGGAGAGGTCTGTTCAGAAAGCAGGCAGC
Organism: Oncorhynchus masou masou; assembly: GCF_036934945.1. Classification (NCBI taxonomy): domain Eukaryota; kingdom Metazoa; phylum Chordata; class Actinopteri; order Salmoniformes; family Salmonidae; genus Oncorhynchus; species Oncorhynchus masou. The sequence continues at coordinate 18,512,877 of NC_088231.1, forward strand.
TTGTGGACAACAGAGGAAGAGGGGAAATGGAATCTGTACAGACAACGTGTCCCCCTGACACTCAACATGCAGAACAAGGGACAACTGTAGGATCAAGGTCCAAGTTGCCAGATTTCAATGGACTGTCCACCCAAAACAGCTTTTCATCCCCAAGGGTTACTCTCCACCAGGTTCCCCGAAGAGGGAAGCCAGTCAACTTCCCAAATTTCAACAGAGGCTCCACTTCTTCATCGAAAGGCATAGAAAAGCAGCCACAACAGTTGACGTCTCACTCCACCCAGAGGCAGCTCCAGTGCAGCCTCTGTGGAAAGCCCTTCCCCAAGCCGGCGCACCTGCAGAGGCACATGCGGGTCCATACAGGGGAGAAACCGTACGGCTGCAGCCACTGCACCAAGCGCTTCTCCCACAGCCACCAGCTGAAGATGCATGAGAGGGTGCACACCGGGGAGAAACCGTTTCAATGTGTCTACTGTGGGAAGTGCTTCACCCAGTCTGGCCACATGAAGAAGCATCTCCTCGTCCACACTGGTGGCAGGCCACAGGACCTTGTGCTGCCCTGAGTGTTCCAGGGTGAAGTTTCCCCTAGGTACAGATCTTGGATCAGTTTCCTCTCCCCAATCCTAACCTTAAACATTTGTCCTAAAAAATGCATAACTGCCCCAAGATCAGCATCTAGGGGCAACTTCACAATAATGATAGGCAGGGCCAGGAGTTTTCCCTCACCATGTGACCAGACCAGGGAATAATTCCTGTCCCTAGTTGTAAGGGGAATGGCTCCACACTATTGTGGTTTTCATATGAAGACTGGGTCCATGTGTTTTTGTATTGTTTTATTGGAAGTATTTAAGTTTTCTTGTTTTTCAATCAACAAACAAAACAATCCACATTCACAGATGTGGCAGAAATAAAAAATAAACAAACAAATTTGCAGCAGCACTATCCGTCAACGTGTTATCTATTTCCAGCTTTAACTGAGACAACGAGCAAATAACTTGTTTTACAGCATGTATATACGCACATTTCCTTAATCTCCCCATTCTGTCCAGTTTGAAATATAGCTGAGTAGTGGAGACCAGAGTCGATTGAACCTGCGCCGTCTCTCGCGGAGGTCACAAGTGAGCTTTTCAAGAGGAAGAAAGTCAACAACCTGGTCAATCCACATTTTAAATGTAGGACAGGAATTAGAAGCCCACCTTGGTAGAATACATTTTTTAGCAAAGTATGTGATAGTCATAAACACATCTTCTCTGTTTAGATCAAGAACAAAGTCCTGCTAAGCATTAAGAAGATAGCCACGGGGTCATATCAAACTACATCTAAAATTTTCTATGCAGCAGTATGTATAGATTGCCAAAATCTGTCCGTCTCCCCGCAATGCCAAAACACATGCATGTAAGATCCACTTTCAGACACAGGATGTTGGTGGCACCTTAATTGGGGACGACGGGCTCGTGGTCATGGCTGGAGCAGAATTGATGGAATGGTATCAAACACGTTTTCTATGTGCCATTTACTCCGTTCCAGTTGTTACAAATCGTCCTCCCCTCAGCAGCCTCCACTGCTTTCAGATGTACATCTTTTACAATCAGGAGACATGTCTGTATTCTATGGAGTCTCACTGTGGTGTAATATGATTTGTACAACATTTTTTAAAATAGATTCTTTTATTTTTATATTAGTAGAGGAGCAGTATACCCTGTCGCAAACATCCGTCCATAACTCCTCACTGATAGTCAGACAAAGGTCCTTTTCACAGATTATTTTCAAAGGAGTAAAGGAAGAGCCCACATTCTTAGATGGGAGTCTAAAGATATAGGAGATTTTGCCTTTGATGGATTGTGTTGTAGCCAGAAGGGTCTCAACTTCATTGAGCTGAGCTCTAAACCTCCTCTTGGAAGTGACATGAGGAAATGACGTGTCTAATTTCAGGATATTTAAATTGGATCTTGGCACATTGAATTCACTGCAGAGTTCTTGAGAGTATTTCAGTGAAGTTGTGTTCTGATGAAACTGGTCTGAAAAGGTCCTGAACCCTAGAGTATGCCAAAGTTGAAAGTTGGCATCACTCAGGGCTTTTGTCAAGTCTGGGTTGCATACTATACACATGTGAGAGCATATTTGGGAGGAAATGCCAAGGCATTTCTTGAAGTCCTACTAGTAGGGTGTTGTAAATCACAAGTTTAGGCTTTTTTTTGTGAACCTTTATTTTACTAGGCAAGTCAGTTAAGAACAAATTCTTATTTACAATGACGGCCTAGGAACAGTGGGTTATCTGCCTTGTTCAGGCGCAGAACAACAGATTTTTTTTATCTTGTCAGCTCGGGGATTCAATCTAGAAAACTTTTGGTTACTGGCCCAACGCTCCAACCACTAGGCTACCTACCTGCCCCACTAGGCTACCTGCCCACTTCACTAAAGTTATTAGTGAATATAATTAAGCTTCAAGGCAATGAACCACAGGATTGGGCCTCTGTCTGAATCCACATAGTCTTGTCTGTTTGTGATCCATGTTAACATGTTGTGAATTTGGGCAGACAAGTAGTACAATTGAAGGCAGGGAAGGGCAAGACCACCCTTATATTCAGGTTTCAACAGAGTGGAGAACTTGATCCTAGGTTTTTTATTGCCCCATATAAATTTGGTGATTCTTTGGTTGGTTGTTTTGAAAAAAGAAACTGGGAGATAGTATGGGAGCATCTGAAATAAATAGTTCTGTCTAGGGAGGATGTTCATATGGATCACATTGATTTTGACAACTAAACTAGTCCAGGTTTGGAGATCATTCTTGCTCCTCCAATTGTGCGCCGCACTATGGGACTCCCAATCACGGCCAGATGTGATACAGCCTGGATTCAAACCAGGTACTATAGTGACGCCTCTTGCACTGAGATGCAGTGCCTTAGACTGCTGCGCCAGTCAGGAATATTGAGAGCGAAAACATTGGATTTGTTCAAATGTATCTTATATCCTGAAAACTTGCCTTCCTGAGCAATTATGTCTAAAATGGGAGGGATTTCTCAGGGTTGGCTATGTAGACACCCATAATACTTGGATTTCTCCTCATCAACTCCGCCCCCAACAAGAAGAGCAGATCGGCGTCCATGTCTGTACCACGGCCCAAAGAGAATCTGTCAGAGTTCAGACCATTAGTAGACATCATTCAATGGATGAAGACCCTATATTCTCATCGAAATGCCACAAGGTTTGAGGCCAGACTGAGAACAGATCAGTCCACTCCATCCACCAGGACAGGGGGCTTCTGTGCATTTACTTGGTCTATAATATCAAAAAGACGGCGAATGTTATCAGAACATAACCTGTCGCTAATTAATACAGTTTTATAATTTTGGGAAGAAGAGTGTTTAGTTTTTTGGCAAGCAATTTGGTAATTATTTTGTAGTCGAAGTCCAACAGGATGTGCAGGAGAGACGGTCCTTGTCTTTTTTAAGCAACACTGTAATATGAGCTGTGTACATAGTCTGGGAGAGCTCCATTTTTGCAAAGATCATCCAGCATTGGCATGAAAATAGGGCTGAGCTGGGGCCAAAAAGCTTTGTAGAACCCTGGGAAATGCATCTGGGCCTGGGAACTTGTTAGGTGGCATGGAGATGATTGTCTCGCGGACCTCCTCGTGGGTGAGGGGGAGTTGAGATCTTCTTGGTCGGTCTCTGATAGTTTGGTAGGGAGATTCTCTAGGAATTAATGGAGTTCTGCATCTGTATATTTTTTAGTACAAATCATCAAAAGTTACCTATATCTTATTTGGATCATATGTGACCTTGTCATCTGCTGTTCGGATGGCCATGATTGTACACTGGCGGCTCTTTTTAATTGGTATGCAAACAGTCTGCTAGGCCTATTGCTATACTCGTGGTATTTCTGTTCAGTAATCATGAGTTTTGAAGTGTCACAGGGCTCCTTGGTGACGAATCCTGAACTCGTTTGGGTATTTGCATCCCCTGAAAATGCCTCAGTCAGTTAAGGTATGTTCAACTCTAGGTGCTTTCGGCGTGTTCCAGCTGAAAGGTCCTGGAGCAAGATGAGTTTGGCTTTCCCCCACTGTAATGCCGTGGATTTTCGATACCTGTAGCACTCGTTCCTTGTTGATGAATCTCAGGAAGTGTATGGTGGTTGGGCGCGGCGGCTGCTGGTGGAGACCTCCGTGCTCGGTGAGCTCTCTTCAGTTCTATGGGCCTGTCGGGGGATAGGTGGAGCCACTCAGGGAGTCAGTCTTGCAGGGAGCGGATCAGTGGCTGTTTTCTTTTTTGGCCAGGTTTAATAAAACACAGTTATTCCTGTTTAAATCCACTCCTCTGTTTTATTTTCCAGATGCTACATTTTCGTTTTAGCAGAGGTTATTGTTTCCATAGCATCTGCAAGTGAGTTTTCAATGGATATGATTCTCCCCTCTGCCTCATCCAGGCACCCCACATTGAGGGCTATCTTGTTATTGATGGCAGGCACGGCATTTTCCAGGGTTGTCACTTTGCCCCCTATTGCACTGAGCTGAAAGTTAATGCCTTCTAGTTTGATGTTGAGTTCTGTACATTGGGATCTCAGCTCAAAGAATTTCCTCGGGAAGGGACAGGTCCTCATGATCATGGCTAATGGTGCTAGCTTTTTGTGAAGCAAGCTGTTTCTTGGATGCTTTTTTTGTGGCTATTGTTCGAGCCCGGGTGAAAATGCCACATGTAATGTCGCCTTTTTGTAGCCGCCATGGTGTATTTGACTAAAGCTAATCGGGTTTATTAACTTGAAGTGGAGGTCAGATTAAGATTTGTCAATTACTCGAGCTCCATCTCGTTCAAGGTCTGTGTTTTTAACAGTTGGTTTCCACATTGAACTCTACCTTTTGTGTGTAGTGGTTGTGTATTTAGTTCAGCTGGCTTGATCCAGAGACGATTTGATTAATTTAACCTTTATTTAACTAGGCAAGTCAGTTAAGAACAATTTTTTTTTTACAATGATGGCCTACTCCGGCCAAACCCTAACCCGGACGACGCTGGGACAATTGTGCACCGCCCTATGGGACTCCTATGGGACTCCCAATCACGGCCGGTTGTGACACAGTGGTGAACCAAAGAACAGCAATTAAGAATTCAGGAAGCTTCTGGTCAGATGCCTGGGTGAGCAACGCCTGTTGGTGATTGAGAGCTCGTTGCTCGGCTCCTCTCTTACCTGGACGCAGGAAAGAGGAGGAAGGCGCATAGAATAGCACATCGATGACCTCTTTCTGAACATAGACATGGCCACCCCAGGACCCTGGGGCAGCAGGGTAGCCTAGTGGTTAGAGAGTTGGACTAGTAACCAAAAGGTTGCAAGTTCAAATCCCCGAACTGACAAGGTACAAATCTGTCATTCTGCCCCTGAACAGGCAGTTAAACCACTGTTCCTAGGCCATCATTGAAAATAAGAATTTGTTCTTAACTGACTTGCCTAGTTAAATAAAGGTAAAATAAAAAACAAGAGCACAGCAACAGGCCCTGGGAAATGGACCTGGTGACCCAGCAGGTACAAGGAGGGAGAATGCTGACTGGAATGGTAGGTGGTTGGATTTAATATTGTTGATTTTATAGAGGGCTTTATTGAACTATCTTGATACCCCTTTACCATTTACATCAAATGCTGCCTAGAAAAACACTTGTCTATTCACATGCCAGTTGCGATGAGTTTCTGAGTCCCAAAATTAGAATTCATAGAACCCATTCAAACAGAATTCTCTATGGTTTATTAATTTCCATTGTGACTGTTTTGAGTAGGCTAGACAGGTTAAGATGTTCACCAGCATTGTAGAACCAAGCTACTCACTCACCCCACAACTACCATGGTCTGGGGAAACCTCATCTCCTGGAGGTGAGTACAGTACCTGTAGATTTATCTCACATAGAACAAGCAGAAAATCACCTTCCTGCTTTCATAATATCAGATGTGAAACCGGATGCTACTGAAAATAATGCTTAGATTAACATTCATATAATAAATAGACTAATATAAATAAACTCAGCAAAAAAATAAACGTCCCTTTTTCAGGACCCTGTCTTTCAAAGAGAATTTGTAAAAATTCAAAGAATTTTACAGATCTTCATTGTAAAGGGTTTGAACACTGTTTCCCATGCTTGTTCAATGAACCATAAACAATTAATGAACATGACTCCTGTGGAACGGTTGTTAAGACACTAACAGCTTACAGACGCAAAATAAGGTCACAGTTATGAAAAGTTAGGACACTAAAGAGGCCTTTCTACTGACTCTGAAAAACACACAAAAAAGACACACAGGGTCCATGCTCATCTGCGTGAACGTGCCTTAGGCATGCTGCAAGGAGGCATGAGGACTGCAGATGTGGCCAGGTCAATAAATTGCAATATCCGTACTGTGAGATGCTTAAGACAACGCTACAGGGCGGACAACGTCGCCTATGGGCACAAACCCAACGTTGCTGGACCAGACAGGACTGGTAAAAAGTGCTCTTCACTGACGAGTAGCGGTTTTGTCTCACCAGGGGTGATGGTCGGATTTGCGTTTATCGTCGAAGGAATGAGCGTTACACTCTTCTCTGGAGTGGGATCGATTTGGAGGTGGAGGATCCGTCATGGTCTGGGGCGGTGTGTCACATCATCGGACTGAGCTTGTTGTCATTGCAGGCAATCTCAACTCTGTGCGTTGCAGGGAAGACCTCCGCCCTCATGTGGTACCCTTCCTGCAGGCTCATCCTAACATGACCCTTCAGCATGACAATTCCACCAGCCATACTGCTCATTCTGTGTGTGATTTCCTGCAAGACAGGAATGTCAGTGTTCTGCATGGCCAGCGAATAGCCCAGATCTCAATCCAATTGAGCAAGTCTGGGACCTGTTGGATCGGAGGGTGAGGGCTAGAGCCATTCCCCCCAGACATGTCTGAGAACTTGAAGGTGCCTTGGTGGAAGAGTGAGGTAACATCTCACAGCAAGAACTGGCAAATCTGGTGCAGTCCATGAGGAGGAGATGCACTGCATACTTAATGCAGCTGGTGGCCACACCTGATACTGACTGTAATTTTTTTTCAAGGACACATGATTCCATTTCTGTTCGTCACATGTCTGTGGAACTTGTTCAGTTTATGTCTCAGTTGTTGAATCTTATGTTCATCCAAATATTTAAACATTTGCTGAAAACGCAGTTGACAGGGAGAGGACGTTTATTTTTTTGCTGAGTTTATACTCTACAATTTGAAATGTAGCTTTACTATTCTTTTTTATATATTTAACACCACTGCTTATGGAGTGGATCTTCCAGGATGTGCTGCATGTGGACAGGAAGAGAGGCTCTCTGGTCTTTGGAACCTTCTACACCATCCTGAGAAATGAAATCATTAGCAAGTACTCAATAGTGAAAGTTAGTATAAAATATTATGGGACACAAGCAATTTTCTGGGATAGTAACTCATCGATTCAATGTCATGCAGTGCTCTGAGGAGAATTTCATTATTTATACCATACCTTTCCCCCAAAAAATATTTTTGGTCGCAAATGTCATTAAAATATTGGTTGTTACATTGTTACAAACATTATTGTATGTCAACATTGCGCACAAACACCTCATTTTATGTATTTATTTATTTCACCTTTATTTAACCAGGTAGGCAAGTTGAGAACAAGTTCTCATTTACAATTGCGACCTGGCCAAGATAAAGCAAAGCAGTTCGACACATACAACACAGAGTTACACATGGAGTAAAACATGCAGCGAGGTTAGGACCAGTGTGCTTGCATAGAACTCTTGATATACTTTTTTCTTTTTAATTTAACCTTTATTTAAATGTGCAAGTCCGATAAGAACAAATTCTTATTTACAATGACGGCCTGCACAAGCCAAACCCGTACGACGCTGGGACAATTGTGCGCCGCCCTATTGGACTCCCAATCATGGCCGGTTGTGATACAACCTGGTTTCCAACCAGGGTGTCTGTAATGACGCCTCTTGCACTGAGCTGCAGTGCCTTTGACCACTGCACCTCTCGGGTGCCCCTTTTGTACTTTTTAAACTACTAAGCTTTTAGGCATTTATTCACGTTTTTAGTTTTTATTCAACATTGTAAAGGTCCTATTGTGACATCAACTCCCAGACTTCCAACATCCATTCAAGGGGAACAATGCGACTTTTGACACAAATAGGCATCTTTGACCACATTTCCAGCACTTTAGATAAACACCTAGATGGTATGACATTGAGTTCTACTTCTCTGGTATTTACATCTGGAATCAGAACATAATTATCTACTACCAATCAAAAGATACAGCTGCTTGTCTCATCCTTCAGCAGCTCAAACGGAGTTGTTGCTATGGATACCAATGCATTTCAATTGCAGAAAAATGGGCCATAGACTAGAATGGTACAATTTATTTTTATTTTTTAGACCTCCTCTTTCACCATTTTAAGCTATCAACTCCAAACCAACGTTGACAGGTTCGGTTTGACCATACTTAGAATGCTTGTCAAAATATTTTTTTATTCTTATATATACACTTTTTTTTAACCATAACCATTTTCAATTTGCATAAATTAACATCGGTTTGAATGAGGACCATAGGAATACAGAGGTAGCTATTTAAAACGGTCTTGCTCCTTGGCCAATTAAACTACCAGGCTATCCTAATTTAAAATGGTTTTAAACTGTTATTGACTATAACTATATCAATTTGCAGAAATTAGCATAAAATAACTCTTTGACATGTTCAGGCCATTGTAACTTGAAATGATTTAAAACATTTAACTATAACTATATAAATAGTTAACTTTTTATACTACCTCCACTACCACAAAATACTTTTAGAGCTAAAGCAAGCCCCACAACTTTACTTAATGTAAAGTTACCAATTGTTTTTTTTTCCATTTACAATATTCTAATTTGTAAAAACAAAAAATGAAATGTTGTTTGCTAGGAATCCAATTGGCTATTTATCCATTTTATTTACAGATTAACATTTGTGCTTTCTCAGTGCGGTGCTTCAGTTCGTTTTGAGACTACTAAACCTTAGCCTACTCTTTGATTTACTTATTTTAACTGAATAAATATATTTATTCTCTTTAAATTCAGGTTGTTTGCGGATTCTATATTTTTGTATTTGAACTTAATAGTGAAATAATTTTTGGAGGACAAGGAAGGCGGATTTTCAAAACATTCGATTCATTTTAGTAGCACCAACAACATGATAGAGCAGCGGGTGGCAACGTTGAAAGGTATAACTAACAAGTCGTGTGTGTAACCAATTTTTTATTTAAAAAAAAAACAACCTTTATTTTGAAAAACAATTCAGGAAGTAGCCCTAGTTTTGTTTCCGGAATTCATTTCTGTGTTTGTAGTCTACCGTCGACATTGTGAACTTTGATTTCTCAAAACATTGACTGAATACTGCAAATTACAATAACATAATTGTTAAATATTTACATAGTTCCAAGGACATGTGCGATAGCGTCGCCTTTCATGCTCAGCTAGCTTCAATAATTGAGGTTTTGGCGAATGCAGCCGTTGCCGAAATTTGTAAACTTGTAGATGATGGCCATGCTGCCTTACGTTTGGAAATTTCCCATAGCCAGAAAGAAATTGATAACCTGCGGAGGAAGCTGCTTTTGACAAAATACCAGAGTTCTCAACGGGGCACAGAGAAATTCGGAACCCTGCGACGCACAGTTCACAGGCGCGACACCGATCTTGTTGCCCGAGCAAGAGCGAGCTTCGTTGGAAAGTCATCAGGCAGACATGGATATTGTAGGTTTTTTACCTTATTGAAACACGTTCAAAATAATTTGTAATGTAGAATATACAACGTTTATGATGCTTTATTTTTTCTGGTGCAGTGGAGAATCGTTTTTCCAACAGTGAAGGGGACAACTTCACAAAGGATGTCACGAACTGGAAAGACGCAAGACGCACAGCGACAGACCAGGAAGGGAGCATGCAGGTCAGTTGTCATAGACACTGTCAAATTGATGATTTGTTTTCCCATTTCAAATGGTGTCGGGGATATTCTTTTAATCAAATGTTTCTGATGAATACAAAAACACAGATGGCAGATATGCAGGAGGCACCTCTTGTCAAAATGGAGAACCTTGACACCAGCAGAACAGAAGGTCATTTTATGCAACTAATCAAATCTATGCCATTTACACATTGTTGAGTAAAGCCTTTATTGCAGTATTTGATTACCTTAGTCATAAGCCATAACTATTAAATAAGGCAAAGAAGAATCAGTCTCCACTACAGGAAGTTGATGCTGTGCTTTACTTTGACCCATTTCAGAGATTGTCCAACCAGTCAGTGAGAGCAGTGAGAAGATCATTGTAGCAGAACCAGGTTCTTCATCATCTACTGAACCCACAGACCTTCTGGACCAGCAGGGCAACAGACACAGAGCTCCAGACACCTCACTCAATATAGAACCTGACAACCAGACGTTCCAGCATCCAGCGTCACAATACAACAGAACAAGACAGGACCACCAGGTTGCTGAGGGTGTGACCTGGGAAACTGACCATCAACCCATAGAATACAGTCTGACCCATTGGACAGAGAACCAAGAGACTGACAGCCCAACTGTGAATGCTCCTCACAATTCCCGGCAAGACTCCAAGAGGCTGTCTGGACATCCGGAGAGGAGAGGGGCACCAGGTAACTCAGGGGTCAGCATGTCTGCTTTGGGCTCTCTGGACTGGGTACCTGATGTGGTGCTGGTGGACTCAGTTCCCATTAAAGTGGAGGCAGATATGAGTTCAGAATGGAGCATAACTGGCCAAGAGGTGACATCTGGAGAGGTTTGTTCAGAAAGCAGGCAGCTTGTGGACAACAGAGGAAGAGGGGGAATGGAGTCTGGACAGACACAGTGTCCCCCTGACACTGAAAACACAGAACAAGGGACAACTGTAGGACCAAGGTCCAAGATGTCAGATTTCAACAGACTGTCTTCCCTAAACAGCTTTTCATCCCCAAGTATTCCTCTCCACCAGGTTCCCCAAAGAGGAAAGCCAGCCCCCTTCCTGAATTTCAACAGAGGCTACAATTTTTCATCGAAAGGCAAAGAAAAGCAGGCGCAGCAGCTAACATCTCACTCGCCCAAGAGGCAACTCCGGTGCAGCCTCTGTGGAAAGCTCTTCCCTCAGCCGGCGCAACTGCGGAGTCATATGCGGGTCCATACGGGGGAGAAACCGTACGGCTGCAGCCACTGCACCAAGCGCTTCTCCCACAGGCACCAGCTGAAGATGCATGAGAGGGTGCACACCGGAGAGAAACCATTTCACTGTGTCTACTGCGGGAAGTGCTTCACCCAGTCTAGTCACATGAAGAGGCACCTCCTCGTCCACACTGGTGGCAGGCCACAGGACATTGTGCTGCCCTGAGTGTTCCAGGGTGAAATTTCCCCTTGGTACAGATCTAGGATCAGCTTCCTCTTCCCAATCCTAACCTTAACCATTAGTAGGAAAACATCTAAAACTGACCCAAGATCAGTGTGTAGGGGCAACTTCACACTACTCCGCCTGGTATAATTCTAGGCAAGGCCAGGAGTTTTTCCTCACCACGTGACCAGGACCAGGGAAAAACTCCTGGCCCTAGTTGTAAGGGGAATGGCTCAACACTACTGTATTTTAATATGCATACTGGGTCTTTGTGTTTTTAACAGTTTGGATAGTTCATTGAACACTACCCTCGGTGTGTAGTGGTAGTGTTTTCAGGTCAGCTGTCTTGATGCTTGGTCCGGAGTGGATTGATAATGTATAAGTTATTACAGGTGAAGATTTTAAACATCCTTATGAATTTGTATTGGTGCAGTGGTAAACCAAAGAACAGCAATTAACAATTCAGGAAGCTCTGGACAGGTGTCTGGGTGAGCTAGGCCTGTTGGTGGTGGAGAACGCATTGCTCGGCTCATCTCGTACCTGGACATAGGGAGGAGGAGGGTGCAGGGAAGAGTGTGACGATGACTGTTACTTTCTGGACATCGACATGGCAGAAGAGAAGAGCCACAGGTTCCCTGGTTGCCAGCACACTCCTGGCCCTTGAAACAGATCTGGCGACCCAGCAGGTGCAAGGCGAGAGTGCTGACTTGGAATGGTAGGCTGTCAATGGTTGACTTTATAGAGGGTTTATTTTGGTTAGATTTATCGGCGGCTTTATAGAACTATCTTGATATCACTTTACACTTTCCATAATATTCAGCCTAGGAAAACCTATTCAAAGTGGCAATTTGTTTTTGAGTCCCAGAATTAGAATGAATAGAATTAGAATCCATTCAATCAGAATTCTCTCTTGATTTATTATTTTCCATCCTGATGTGTTTCGAGTAAGCTAAACCAGTTAGGATGTGCACCAGTACTCTCGAACTAAGCTACTCACTCACCTCTTCTTTATTCCCAGAATCCCCAGAGGTACCATGGTCTGGGGAAACCTCATCTCCTGGAGGTAAGTAACAGTACCTGTTGGTTTATCTAACCTAGAACAGGCAGAACATCACCTTCCTACTTTCATAATATCAGATTTGAAACTGTTCACTCATTGTTTTTGATTATCCATACATGATGCTAATGATTTTTTTTGTGATGAAAATTCATATAATAGATTAATATAAATGTATTCTAGACTTCGACATGCAGCTTAGGTGACTTTCCTCTCTCTCTCTATATATATATATAACATACATACATACCACTGCTTAGCGGCCAAACTGATTGTTCCGGACTAGCACCTGATCTATATACAGATACAATATGGAAACCACTGAATTAACTTTCTTTGCAGCTTCCTCTGGAGTCGCTGGTGTGGATCTTCTGGGATATGCTGCGTGTGGACGAGGCTGCTGGAACCTGTCTCTGGTAGCGGGACCTTCCATACCATCCTGAGAAAGCTGTCATCCAGGCAAAGATTGGCTGCTTTGAAGAATATAAAATATATTTTATATTAACTCTTTTTTTAATTACTACGTGATTCCATATGTTAATTCATAGTTTTGATGTCTTCACTATTATTCTACAATGTAAAAAAATAGTAAAAATAAAGAAACCCTTGAATGAGTAGGTGTGTCCAAACTTTTTACTGGTACTGTATATACTTTTTAAAACTATAACCAATAATAAAATGTTTCATAAATGAACATGGGTTTGGATGAGAACTATAGGAATACAGAGGTAGATATTCAAAACGGTCTGGCACCTTGGCCAATTAAGCTACAAGACCAAACTTTAAAACATTCGGGCTATCCTACCCTTAAAATTCTTTAAAACTGATAGACTATAACCACATTTGCATAAAATTCTCTGTAAAAGTAACTATCGAACTGTTCCAAGTTAGAGACACCAAACCAATTTTCACATGTTGGGGCCATCCTAACTAAAAAAATATATTTAAAACATTTAAAAACTATAACTACAAATGTGCATAAATTAGCATATCCATAAAAGCGTACAGCTGTTGTCGGAGTTTAGAGTGACGAAAAGTAGCTAGCAAACAGCTCTCGTCTCGTCATTGAGCAGCCCAAAAGTAGCTGTTGCTATGGGTACTCACACATGCAGAAGAGAGCATGGGGCAGTGCAGGAAGCAAGGGACAAACCGAGATTAGCTTTTGATACTAATTGAGGAAGTTACTGTGTTTCTAATTTTGTGTTGAGAAATCGGGCTACGGTAGGGTAGGGCCTGAGCGTCACCAGCATGGGTAGGGCTCGGCCTAAAATGTCATGCCTCCGCTTTTCTTTTCATTCAAATAGTTCAACTACCACTAAAATACTTTTAAAAAGATGTCATCACTAGATGGACCATCATATTTCCCTCCCCAAATAATAGCCTAAATGTTTCTAATTCCTTAAGAGTTCCTCCCTTCCACCACAACGGCAAGTCTTCATATTCAGAAAGCATTTTCTATCTCACTTTGAACAACAGACCTATGAATATTCTGTACTGTTTGATCATTACACCATCATTAAACTAAAATCAAACTTGTTTGACATTTTTACCAAATGCATCTATTTATCTGAAACCCCCAGCATGGATTGAGTTGCTTTGCTTTCCTACGAGTGTTGTCTACATAATCCAGCCTTTTATTACCATCGTCTCACAGATCTGTCTTTCTTCTTTCAGTTTTCACACTCAACTGTAGTTTAGACAGTTGTGATCTTACTGCCCTACAATCCAAAGCAATAAGGTTGATATAGTAGTCTGTCAAAGTAATCAGACCAATTGTTTTACCTAATATAACTTTGACAACAGTGCATTCAGAAAGTATTCAGACCCCTTCCCCTTTTCCACATTATGTTACGTTACAGCCTTATTCTAAAATTGATTCAATAATATTTTTTTCCATCTACACACTACACTATAATGACAAAGTGAAAACAGGATTTTAGAAATGTTTGCAAATGTATAACACATTTTCAAAAATACCTTATTTACATAAGTAATCAGACCTTTTGCTATGAGACTAGAAATTGAGCTCAGTTGCACCCTGTTTCCATTGATCCTCGATATGTTTCTACAACTTGATTGTAGTCCACCTGTGGTAAATTCAATTGATTGGACATGATTTGGAAAGGCACACACCTGTCTATAAGGTCCCACAGTTGACAGTGCATGTCAGAGCAAAAACCAAGCCATGAGGTTGAAGGAATTGTGTCGAGGCACAGATCTGGGGAAAGGTACCAAAAAATGTCTGCAGCACTGTGAAGGTCCACAAGAACAAAGTGACCCCCATCATACTTAAATTGAAATAGTTTAGAACCACCAAGACTCTTCTTCTTGGTCGCCCGGCAAAACTGAGCAATCAGGGGAGAAGGGCCTTGGTCAGGGAGGTGACCAAGAGCCAGATGGTCATTCTAACAGAGCTCTAGAGTTCCTCTGTGGAGATTGGAGTACCTTCCAGAAGGACAACCATCTCTGCAGCACTCCACCAATCAGGTCTTTAGGGTACAGTGGACAGACATAAGCCACTTCTCAGTAAAATGCACATGATAGCCCGTTTGGAGTTAACCAAAAGGCACCTAAAGTCTCTTAGACCATGAGAAACAAGATTATCTGGTCTGATGAAACCAAGATTGAACTCTTTGTCCTGAATGCCAAGTGTCACATCTGGAGGAAACCTGGCCTCCTCCCTACGGTGAAGCATGGTGGTGGCAGCATCATGCTTTGGGGAAGTTTTTCAGTGGCAGGGACTGTGAGACTAGTCTGGATCGAGGGAAAGCTGAATAGAGCAAAGTACAGAGAGGTCATTGATGAAAACCGTCTCCAGAGCGCTCAGGACCTCAGACTGAGGGTGAAGGTTCAGCTTCCAACAGGACAATGACTCTAAGCACACAGCCAAGACAACGCAGGAGTGGCTATGGGAGCAGTCTCTGAATGTCCTTGAGTGGCCCAGCCAGAGCCCGGACTTGAACCCGATCGATCTCTGAAGAGACTTGAAAATAGCTGTGCAGTGACGCTCCCCATCCAACCTGACAGAGCTTGAGAGGATCTGCAGAGAAGAATGGGAGAAACTCTCCAAATACAGGTGTGCCAAGCTTGTAGCGTCATACCCAAGAAGACTCGAGGCTGTAATCACTGCCATAGGTGCTTCAATAAAGTACTGAGTGATGGTCTGAATACTTATGTAAATGTCATATTTCAGTTTTATTCATAATTTTTTTTGCAACATTTTCTAAAAACCTGTTTTTTCTTTGTCATTATGGGGTATTGTGTGTAGATTGAAGGGGGCAGGGGACTATTTAATCCATTGTAGAATAAGGCTGTAAAGTAACAGAATGTGATAAGAGTCAAGGGGTCTGAATACTTTCCGAATGCACTATTTAAAGTAAATGCTTTGCTTTAAATAGTAAAGCAAAACTGGTTCAACTTCTTCCACTTTAAGGAGCTAAAGCAAGCCCCAGAACGTTACTTCATGTAAAGTTACCATCTAGTTAGTAATTTCTTTATACAGATTTGTAATTTATTTAAAAAATATATATATAGTCAGATTTTTATTTCTACTGTTACATTGTTCAGAATTAGAATGTATTCTCAGTGTGGTGCTTCAGTTAGTTTGGAGACTACTAACCCTTAGCTTTCTCTCTTGATTGACTTATTTTTAACTGAAGGAATACATTTATTCCATTTAAATGCAGGTTGTATGCTGAGTCTGTATTTTTTTTACTTTAACTTATTAGTAAAATTGTTGAAGGACGACGTGTGCTTGTTATATTTTTATTCACTTAATTGAAAGGCAAATTATAATTTTTTAACAATTTGATTCCTTTTAATAGCAACAACAATATGATACAGCAGCAGGTGGCAATGTTGGAAGTTTGAACTAAGGTATATCGTGTGTGTGTGTGTGTGTGTGACCAACCTTTATTTTGAAAAGCAAACCTTTTTTATTTTGAAGAACGATCCAGGAAGTAGCAGAACAAAAACAACTGCAATTGTGTTCAATGTTCTATGGTGTGAACTGTGTAGTCTGAAGACGTTGACTTTACACTGCAATGCAAATTACTATAACATAAGTGTTTAACATAAACATAGTGCTAAGGACATGTCCGATACTGTCGCATTTCATGCTCAGCTGGCCTCCATCGTTGAGGTATTGGCGAATGCAGCCGTTGCCGAAATCTGCAAACTTGTAGATGACGGCCATGCTGCTTTACGTTTGGAAATTTCCCATAGCCAGAAAGAAATTGAGAACTTGCGGAGGAAGCTGGTTTTGACAAAATGTCAGACTTCTCGACGGAGCGCAGAGAGATTTGGAGCCCTGCGACGCACAGTTCACAGGCACGTGGACACTAATCATGTTGCCCGGGGAAGAGGGAGCTTTGTAGTGAAGTCGACAGGCAGACTTGGATATTGTAGGTTTTTTACCTTATTTAAACACTTTCCAAAAAATGGTTGGTAATGTAGAATCTATAACGTTTATGAGGGTTTCTCTTGTTTGGTGCAGTGAAGAATCGTTTTGACGACATTGAAGAGGGCAACTTCATGCAGGATGTCACTACCTGGAAAGACGCAGGACGCACAGCGACAGACCATAATGGGGGCATGCAGGTCAGTTGTCATAGACATGGTCAAATGTATTATTGTTTAATCATATTTCAAGTGCTGTTGTGGATATGTTATTAATTAAATGTTTCTGATGAATACAAAACACAGATGGCAGATATGCAGGAGGAAACTTGTGTCAAAATGGAGAACCTTGACACCAGTACAATAGAAGGTATTTGTTGTTGTTGAAACTAATCCAACCCTATGCAATTTACATGTTAAGTAAAGTTGTCCATGTTTATTTCAGTATTTTATTAACTTCTTGGTCATGACTCATAACTAACTAACTAAAGGCAAAGAAGAACCAGTCTCCACTACAGGAAGCTGATGCTGTGCTTTACATTGACCCATTTCAGAGATTGTCCAACCAGTCAGTGAGAGCAGTGAGAAGATCATTGTAGCAGAACCAGGTTCTTCATCATCTACTGAACCCACAGACCTTCTGGACCAGCAGGGCAACCGACACAGAGCTCCAGACACTTCACTCAACATAGAACCTGAAAACCAGACGTTCCAGCATCCAGCGTCACAATACAACAGAGCAAGACAGGACCATCAGGTTGCTGAGGGTGTGACCTGGGAAACTGACCATCAACCCATAGAATACAGCCTGTCCCAATGGACAGAGAACCAAGAGACTGACAGCCCAACTGTGAATGCTCCTCACAATGCAGGGCCAGACTCCAAAAGGCTGTCTGGACATCCAGAGAGGAGAGGGGCGCCAGGTAACTCAGGGGTCAGCATGTCTGCTTCAGGCTCTCTGGACTGGCTGCCTGATGTGGTGATGGTGGACTCAGTTCCCATTAAAGTGGAGGCAGATATGAGTTCAGAATGGAGCATAACTGGCCATGAGGTGACATCTGGAGTGATCTGTTCAGATGGCAGACAGCTTGTGGACAACAGAGGAAGAGGGGGAATGGAGTTTGGACAGACAACGTGTCCCCATGACACTCAACATGCAGAGCAAGGGACAACTGTAGGACCAAGGTCCAAGTTTCCAGATTTCAATGGACTGTCCACCCGAAACAGCCTTTCATCCCCAAGGGTTACTCTCCACCAGGTTCCCCAAAGAGGGAAGCCAGCCCCCTTCCCGAATTTCAACAGAGGCTCCACTTCTTCATCGAAAGGCATAGAAAAGCAGCCGCAACAGTTGACGTCTCACTCCAGCAAGAGATATCTCCGGTGCAGCCTCTGCGGGAAGCCCTTCCCCCAGGCGTACCTGAGCAGGCACATGCGGGTCCATACAGGGGAGAAACCGTACGGCTGCAGCCACTGCACCAAGCGCTTCTCCCACAGCCACCAGTTGAAGAGGCATGAGAGGGTGCACACCGGAGAGAAACCGTTTCAATGTGTCTACTGTGGGAAGTGCTTCACCCAGTCCTGTCACATGAAGAAGCACCTCCTCGTCCACACTGGCGGCAGGCCACAGGACGTTGTGCTGCCCTAAGTGTTCCAGGCTATAGTTCAGACTAGATACAGATCTAGGATCAGCTTCCTCTCCCACAATCTTAACCTTGACCATTAGTGGATTTTTTTTATTCTTTAAACTGACCCAACATCAGCATCTAAGGGCAACTTCACACTACTCCTCCCAGTGTAATGATAGGCAGGGCCTGGAGTTTTTCCTCACCATGTGACCAGGCCAGGGAAAAACTCCTGGCCCTAGTTGTAAATGGAATGTCTCAACACCACTGTGGTTTATATATGAATACTGGGTCCATGTGTTTTTCACTTTGAATGGTTTCTTCATTGAACGCTTCCCTCTGTGTGTAGTGGTTGTGTTTTCAGCTCAACTGGCTTGATGCTTGGTCCAGCGTGGATTGATCATGTATAAGTTATTACAGGTGAAGATTTTAAATGTATATTAGTCAGTTAGCAGATGCTCTTATCCATAGCAACTTACAAGAGCATTTAGGGTTAAGTGCTATGCTCAAGGGCACGTTGACAGATTTTTCAGCTTGTCGGTTAGGTGATTCCAACCTGCGGCCTTTCAGTTATTGGCTCAACACTCTTAACCACTTGGCTACATCCTTATGAATTTGTATTTGTGCAGTGGGGAACCAAAGTACAATAATTAAGACAACATTTCCATTAACCTTTCAATAAGACAGATTCCCTATCAGACTGATAGACTGTAACGATGTAGATAGATTTCATATCATTGTGAACAGAGTTCCGGAAGCACTGGACAGGTGCCTGGGCGAGCAAGGCCTGTTGGTGGTTGAGAGTTTGTTGCTCGTCTGTGTTCGTACTTGGACGCGGGGATGAGGAGGAGGAAGGCGCAGGGTTCCCAGACGCCAGCACACTCATTGCCCTGGAAACGAACCTGGCGACCCAGCAGTTACAAGGAGAGAGAGTGCTGACTGGAATGGTAAGCTGTCAATGTTTGTCGTTTATACAGGGTTTAACATGGTTGGATTTGTAGAGTTCGATAAAGCCATCTTGATACCCCTCTATCCTTCCCATCATATTCTGTCTAAGAAAACACTTTTCTATTCACCGTTGCTGAGATTTTTAGTCCCATAATTAAAATTCATAGAATGGTCCTTTTTGGAGGAAGGATTTTTGGGATATATTTGACATATGTATCCTAAAGCGTAATTAATTGAAGTTTTGAATATTTGTGACATTTTGGCCTGACCCAGTACTACTTTTTGAGACTCCACGCTTCAGTTGTAGGTGCTACAAAGCAACATTTAGTGTCATATACAACTTTACCACTTGCTCTTTATTTTGATTGCAATAACACATTTCTTGCATTAATTTATGAATATTTACAAATTAATATTAAAAGTATGTTTTTTTTTTATTAGGCTTTAAACATTTTTTTTTACAAACATTGTCAAACATAATGTACTTTACAGGCAATTCAAAGGTCTGCTAGCTTTAAAGTTATTGCTACTTTTATAGAAATACTTTTGCATAGTTAACAATGTAACCAATCACAGCCCTTAAGTGTCATTGCACATCCTGCAAATCAACAGCAGAGGTGACTATTTTGAATCCATTTTCACATTCACTCTGTTGGTAATGCTTAAAAATGTGTTTATTACTCTAAAAGTAGCAGAGATTCCACTCTGTAATTTTGATATGCCCATAGTGTATTATGTCCAATAATATATTAAAACATTTGCCAAATCAAAAGTGGGATCTTTTCACTTCATGTTGATATTTTTCTGTATTCCAAAATGTATGTAAGAAATGTTATTGCAATCAAAATACATATGACAAAGCAAGCAATTTAGCTTCATATGACACCATGTATTGGCATGTAGCACCTACAGATGAAACAATATGGAGTCTTACAGGAGTCCTGGGTAATGTCAAATTCGAGCTATAGTTAGTTATTTCTAAATCATGCTTTAAGACACTTAAATAGATATATATCTCCTCAGCAAAAAAAGAAATGTCCTCTCACTGTCAACTGCTTTTTCAGCAATCTTAACATGTTGAAATATTTGTATGAACATAACAAGATTCATCAACTGAGACATAAACTGAACAAGTTCCACAGACATGTGACTAACAGAAATGGAATAATGTGTCCCTGAACAAAGGGGGGTCAAAAGCAACAGTCACTATCTGGTGTGGCCACCAGCTGCATGAACTACTGCAGTGCATCTCCTCCTCATGGACTGCACCCGATTTGCTAGTTCTTGCTGTGTGATGTTACCCACTCTTTCACCAAGGCACCTGCAAGTTCCTGTACAATTCTGGGGGGGAATGGCCCTCACCCTCTGATCCAACAGGTCACAGACATGCTCAATGGGATTGAGATCCGGGCTCTTTGCTGGCCATGGCAGAACACTGACATTCGTGTCTTGCAGGAAATCATGCACAGAACGAGCAGCATGGCTGGTTGCATTGTCATGCTGGAGGGTCATGTCATGATGAGCCTGCAGGAAGGGTACCACATGATGGAGGAGGATGTCTTCCCTGTAACGCACAGCGCTGAGATTGCCTGCAATGACAACAAGCTCAGTCCGATGATGCTGTGACACACCGCCCCAGACCATGACGGACCCTCCACCTTCAAATCGATCCCGCTCCAGAGTACAGGCCTTGGTGTAACGCTCATTCCTTCAACGATAAATGCGAATTCCGACCATCACCCCATGTCAGACTAAACCGCGACTCGTCAGTGAAGAGCACTTTTTGCCAGTTGTCTGGTCCAGCGACGATGGGGTTGTGCCCATAGGCGACGTTGTTGCCGGTGATGTCTGGTGTGGACCTGCCTTACAACAGGCCTACAAGCCCTCAGTCCAGCCTCTCTCAGCCTATTGCGAACAGTCTGAGCACTGATGGAGGGATTGTGCGTTCCTGGTTTAACTCTGGCAGTTGTTGTTGCCATCCTGTACCTGTCCCGCAGGTGTGATGTACCGATCCTGTGCAGGTGTTGTTACACGTGATCTGTCCGTCCTGTCTCCCTGTAGCGCTGTCTTAGGCGTCTCACAGCACGGACATTGCAATTTATTGCCCTGGCTACATCTGCAGTCCTCATGCCTCCTTGCAGCATGCCTAAGGCACGTTCACTCAGTTGAGTAGGGACCCTGGATATCTTTCTTTTGGTGTTTTTCAGAGTAAGTAGAAAGGCCTCTTTAGTGTCCTAAGTTTTCATAACTGTGACCTTACTTGCCTACCGTGTGTAAGCTGGTAGTGTCTTAACGACCGTTCCACAGGTGCATGTTCATTAATTGTTTATAGTTCATTGAACAAGCATGGGAAACAGTGTTTAAACCCTTTACAATGAAGATCTGTGAAGTTATTTGGAGTTTTACGAATTATCTTTGAAAGACAGGGTCCTGAAAAGGGGATGTTTTTTTTTTGCTGACTTATTTATATATCTCAATAAACAATCATGTTGTGTGTGGAGGGGAAGTGAGGCAACTGGAACCTGTTTCTGGTCTGCCGAACCTTCAATACAATGCTGACAGATGAGGTTTTCAGGAAGTACTCCACAGGGAAGGTTAGTATTGATAATTCCTTAAATCTGAAAAAGCCTATGGGAAACATGCACTTTTTATTTATTTATTCAATATCATGGAGTGCTTTGAGGACAGTTTCATGAACCATGTTTCCCCCAAAATCTTTCCAAATAAAGGAACGTCTTGAATCTCATTCTGTGGTTGGTTGTTAGTCTTGCAAACATCATTGTATGTCAACACTTGTGCAAACACCTCAAAAAGGGTCTGTGTCCCATAGACTTAAGATGCTTTACTTGTGCATTCATATTCCATGTATTCCCTTCTGGTTTGTCTGACAATCTTTTGTTCTGTTCTGTGTTTCTTTTCCAGAGATCTGATCCTGAACCCAAGTAGTTACTGAAAGGAGAAGCCAGTACATTGTGGTTACAGGTCACTGTGAAGAACAACATGTTATTTAGGTGTTTAGCTATTACTCAAGACTATCAGAAATCCCTTTGGCTATTTATATACAGTACCAGTCAAACGTTTGGACACACCTACTCATTCCCAAGTGGGCTCCAGAGTGACGCAGCGGTCTTAGGCACTGTGTCGCAGTGCTAGAGGTGTCACTACAGACTCTGGTTCGATTCCAGGCTGTGTCACAACCGGCTGTGATTGGGAGTCCCATAGGGCTGCTCACAATTGGCCCAGCGTATTCTGCCCACGTATTCTGGGTAAGGGTTTGGTCGGACTAGGCTGTCATTGTAAATAAGTATTTTTTTAACCTTTTTAACTAGGCAAGTCAGTTAAAAACAAATTCTTTGAAAGTTTCTTCAAGTGCAGTCGCAAAAACCATCAAGTGCTATGATGAAACTGGCTCTCATGAGGACCACGACAGGAAAGGAAGACCCAGAGTTACCTCTGCTGCAGAGGATAAGTTCATTAGAGTTAACCACCTCAGATTGCAGCCCAGAATAAATTCTTCAGAGTTCGAAACATCTCAACATCAACTGTTCAGAGGAGACTGAATCAGGCCTTCATGGTCGAATTGCTGAAAATAAGCCACTACTAAAAGACACCAATGAGAAGAAGAGACTTGCTTGGGCCAAGAAACACGAGCAATGGACATTAGACTGGGGGGGAAGTCTGTGCTTTGCTCTGATGAGTCCAAATGTGAGATTTTTTGTGAGATGCAGAGTAGATGAACGGATGATCGCCGCATGTGTGGTTCCCACTGTGAAGCATGGAGAAGGAAGTGTGATGGTGTGGGGGTCCTTTGCTGGTGACACTGTGTGATTTATTTAGAATTCAAGGCACACTTAACCAGCATGGCTACCACAGCATTCTGCAGCGATATGCCAGTCCCAATAAGTGCAAAGGGGATGGGATATCATTTGTTTTTCAACAGGACAATGACCCAACGCACCTCCAGGCTGTGTAAAGGCTATTTGACGAAGAAGGATAGTGATAGAGTGCTGCATCAGATGACCTGGCCTCCACAACCCAATTGAGATGGTTTGGGATGAGTGCCCAGCATATGTGGAAACTCCTTCAAGACGGTTAGAAAAGCATTCCTCATGAAGCTGGTTAAGAGAATGCCGAAGAGTGTGCAAAGCTGTCAAAGCAAAGGGTGGCTACTTTTAAGAATGTAAAATCTAAAATATATTTTGATTTGTTTAATAACACTTTTTTGGTTACTACATGATTCCATATGTGTTATTTCATAGTTTTGATGTCTTCACTATTATTCTACAATGTAGAAAATAGTAAAAATAAAGAGAACCCCTGGAATGAGTAGATGGGTCCATATTGACTGGTACTGTATTCTGTATTACATTTCAAATATATATTTTTCTACTGTTACATTGTTTAGAATTAGAGTGCATTCTCATTGTGTGCTTCAGTTAACCCGTAGCCTACTCTTTGATTTACTAAGTTGTAACTGACAGAACTTATTCGTTTTCGGTTGTATGCCTATTCTGTTTTTTGTGTAGAACTAAATAGTAAAATAATCATTTTTGGCGGACAAAGTGTGTTTTGATTAAATTCACTACTTCAATGAAAGTCAAAGAAGGCTGATTTAAAAAATACATAATATTCCTTTCAGTATTAGCTACAATATGATACAGCAACCGGTAGCAATGTTGGAACAAACATACGTCGTTTGTAATCAACCTTTATTTTGAAAAACGATCCAGGAAGTAGGTGACATCTTGTTTCCGGAACAAGAAGAGTTGTGTGAAGATGCGTACATTTTTTTTTAGAAACAGTGAAATCTTAAACGTTGACTGAACAATGCAAATTATTATAACATAAGCGTTTAACATAGAGCCAAGGAGATGTCCGATACTGTAGCCTTTCATGCTCAGCTTGCCTCCATCATTGAGGTTTTGGCAAATGCAGCCGTTGCCGAAATCTGCAAACTTGTAGATGACGGCCATGCTGCCTTACGTTTGGAAATTTCCCATAGTCAGAAAGAAATCGACAACCTGCGGAGGAAGCTGCTTTTGACAAAATTCCAGAATTCTCGACGAAACGCAGATAAATTGGGAGTCCTGCGACGCACAGTTCACAGACGCGTGGACACCGATAATTTTACCCGGGCAAGGGCAAGAGAGAGCTTCGTAGAAAAGCCAACAGACAGACTTGGATATTGTAGGTTTTAAACTTATTTCAAAACGTTAAAATGAATGGGTCATGTGAAATATATGACGTTTGAGCGTTGTTCTTTTCTGGTGCAGTGCAGAATTGTTTTGCCGACAGTGAAGGGAGCAACTTTACGCAGAATGTAGCCAACTGGAGAGACTCAGGACGCACAGCAACAGACCGGGATTGGGGTATGCAGGTCAGTTGTCATAGACATGGTCAAATGTATTTTATTTTCCCATATTTCTAATGGCGTTGGGAATATTTTTATAATAAAATGTTCCTGCTGAATACAAAACACAGATGGCAGATATGCAGGAGGCACCTCTTATCAAAATGGAGAACCATGGCACCAGCAGAACAGAAGGTATTTTTGTTAAACGTATCTAATCTATGCACTTTACACTTTGTTGCTTGACCAATCCTCCAATGTTTATTGCAGTATTTGATTAACTTCTTAGTCATAACCCATAACTAATAAATAAGGCAAAGAAGAACCAGTCTTCACTACAGGAAGCTGATGCTGTGCTTTACGTTGACCCATTTCAGAGATTGTCCAACCAGTCAGTGAGAGCAGTGAGAAGATCATTGTAGCAGAACCAGGTTCTTCATCATCAACTGAACCCACAGACCATCTGGACCAGCAGGGCAACCGAGAAAAAGCTCCAGACACCTCACTCAATATAGAACCTGAAAACCAGACGTTCCAGCATCCAGCGTCACAATACAACAGAGCAAGACAGAACCATCAGGTTGCTGAGGGTGTGACCTGGGAAACTGACCATCAACCCATAGAATACAGTCTGACCCATTGGACAGAGAACCAAGAGACTGACAACCCAACTGTGAATGCTCCTCACAATGCAGGGCCAGACTCCAAAAGGCTGTCTGGACATCCAGAGAGGAGAGGGGCACCAGGTAACTCAGGGGTCAGCATGTCTGCTTCAGGCTCTCTGGACTGGCTGCCTGATGTGGTGATGGTGGACTCAGTTCCCATTAAAGTGGAGGCAGATATGAGTTCAGAATGGAGCATAACTGGCCAAGAGGCGACATCTGGAGAGGTCTGTTCAGAAAGCAGGCAACTTGTGGACAACAGAGGAAGAGGGGAATGGAATCTGTACAGACAACGTGTCCCCCTGACAGTCAACATGCAGAGCAAGGGACAACTGTAGGATCAAGGTCCAAGATGTCAGATTTCAATGGACTGCCCACCCGAAACAGATTTTCATCCCCAAGGGTTACTCTCCACCAGGTTCCCCAAAGAGGGAAGCCAGCCCACTTCCCAAATTTCAACAGATGCTCCACTTCGTCACCGAAAGGCATAGAAAAGCAGCCACAACAGCTGACGTCTCACTCGCCCAAGAGGCAACTCCGGTGCAGCCTCTGTGGAAAGCCTTTCCACCAGCCGGCGCACCTGCGGAGTCACATGCGGGTCCATACGGGGGAGAAACCGTACGGCTGCAGCCACTGCATCAAGCGCTTCTCCCACAGCCACCAGCTGAAGATGCATGAGAGGGTCCACACCGGAGAGAAACCATTTCAATGTGTCTACTGTGGGAAGTCCTTCACTCAGTCCGGCAACATGAAGAAGCACCTCCTTGTCCACACTGGTGGCAGGCCACAGGATATTGGGCTGCCCTGAGTGTTCCAGGGTGAAGTGTCCCCTTGGTACAGATCTAGGATCAGCCTCCTCTCCCACAATCTTAACCTTTACCATTAGTAGAAAGAAATGCCAAACTGACCCATCATCAGTGTCTAGGGGCAATTTAACACTACTCTACCAAGTGTAATGAAATGCAGGGCCAGTAGTTTTTCCTCAATGTGACCAGACCGGGGGAAACTCCTGGTCCTAGTTGTAAGTCCTCCACACTCGTGGGTTTTCATATGAAAACTGAGTCGATGTGTTTTTAACAGTTTGATTGGTTTCCACATTGAACAGTTCCGGTGTGTAGTGATAGTTTTTTCAGTCTACTGGCTTGATGCTTGGTCCAGAGTGGATAGATAATGTATAAGTTATGAAGAAGACTCGATCCCGAGCTAGCCTGATGACTCACTAAATTATTCAGCTGCTCTGTCGTTCACGACATACTTTAGTCTGAGACTGCTATCATTGAAGTTGTTTGTGGTGATAAGGGGCACTATGGGTGTTGTACAAAATAAAGTCATTGGTAATTGCATCGTCTCTAACCAATTAAAAGTGTCCATGCCAATGATGAATTTTAGAACCATAGCTTTAATCACGCGTTTTCTGACTCTGGCCCAACCCAATCAGTTTCTGGACCAATCAGATGGCCCTGAATGTGTTCGCATTCAGTGAAAGGTCTGTGAGGTACTCCGATCTGGACTCATTGCTCTCAAGAACCTGACGTCCGAGGGAGAGGCGTAGGGTTTGGCCAGAGCAAAGAGTCTTGGGAGCCAAGAAAACCCTGAGTCCCAGTAGTATCTGAAAGTAGAATCCAGTACATTGTGGTTACAGCTTCCTGTGAATGACGACATAAACCATTATATTCTTGCTGTATGATTGCTGCACTGCATACACCCCTATTACCAATGTAATTATTAGTGCGGTTTGCTAAGCGCGAGACCCCACTTTAAATTTGTCATACTTTATATTATTATTATTATTTGGAAGGCTACTCCTCTAACACCGTTTAAGCTAGAAACGCCATTCAAACTTTAAACGTGCAGAGCGGTCAGGACCAATGTGCTTGCGTACAACTTTTTATAGCTTTTGTACTTTTTAAACTACTAAGCTTTTTGTCCCTTATTTACTTCCATAGTTTTTATTCAACATTGTAAAGGTCCCATTGTGACATCAACTCCCAGACTTCCAACATCCATTCATGGTGAATAATACAACTTTTGACACAAATCTGCAACTTTGACCACATTTCCAGCACTTTAAATAAAAACCTAGAGGGTATGACATTGAGGTCTACTTCTCTGGTATTCAAATCTGGAATCAGGACATAATTATCTACTACCAATCAAAAGTTACAGCGGTTTGTCTGAGTTTAGAGTGACAAAAAGCAGCTAACTGAAGTCAGATGTCTCGTCGTTGAGATGCACAAACGAAGCCGTTGCCATGGATACCAATGCATTTCAATGGCAAGAAAGTGCCATGTACTAGAATGGTAACCTTTTAATAATTATAGTATCTCCTCTTTAACCATTATCAACTCCAAACCAACATTGATATGTTCAAACATTGATATGTTCAGACTATTCTAAATTTAGATTGCTTGTCAAGAGATGTGCTACTATATATACACATACAATTGGTAGAAATGAACATGGGGTTTGAATGAGAACCATAGGAATACAGAGGTAGCTATTCAAAATGGTCTTGCTTCATGACCAACTTTAAAACATTAAGGCTATCCTAACTTCACTTTTTAAGATCTTTATCAACTACAGATTTGCATAAAATAACTGCACTGTTCAACCTAGGGACACCAAACCAGCATTCACATGTTCAGGCTATTCTAAATTCAAATTATTGAACTGGTATCAACTACAAATACATAAATTAGCACATCAATCAAAAGTTACAGCTCTTTGTCGGCGTTTAGTGACCAAAAGTAGCTAACTAACGTCAGCTCTCATGTCTCATCATTGAGCCGCCTATGGAGCCAATGCTATAGATACTCAGGCAGAGGAGCGCATGGTACAGCGCAGGAAGCAAGGGACAGACCGAGATCAGCTGTTGATACTAACAGGAAAGTACTGTGTTGAGTAATCGGGCGCTGGTAGGGCCTGAACGTCACCGTCATGGGTAGGGCTCGGCCTAAAATGTAATGTATTTCTGCTTTTCTTTTCATCAAAACTTCTGAACACTTTCCCAATAGGTTAGACAGAAACTTAGTGTATGATGTCGTCTTCTACGTCACTGCTATTCAAGCTGAAATGGTGATCACTGTTAGCCTAAATAGTTTCTTTATTAGATACAACTACAGCTAGCTATCAGTAGGTCTACATACAAACCTTTTATACATAGTTCAACTACCACTAAAATACTTTTAAAGATCTGTCAACACTAGATGTGTCATTTCCCTCCCCAAATAATAGCCCAAATGTTTCTAATTCCTTTTGAGTTTCTCCCTTCCACCACAACAGCAAGTCTTCATATTCAGAAAGGAAAAAAGTTGCAGAACCATGATTTATTTTCTCTCGTTTCAACAAGACTGCATTATACAACAGATCACAACCACGATGTTAGCAAAGCTTGAATGAATGAATGGATATGCAGCAGGGAAAACGACAGGGCCTCTGGCTAAAGATGCACAGCATATTGCCAACAAGACAAGTCCAAAATAGTATTTGAGTTTCTGACTTTGAACAGCAGACTTGTGAGTTTCCTACAATTCGTTGTACTGTTTGATCATTATATCATCATTCAACAAAAATCGAACTTGATTTACACTGAATGTTTTACAAAAGTAAATCATGCATTTACTTATCTGAAACCCGGGCATGGATGATTGAGTAGCTTTGCTTTCCTTCGAGTGCTGTCCACATGATCCAGCCTTTTGTTACCATGGTCTGATAGAAGATAGCTTTGTCTTTCTTCCAGTTTTCACTCAACTACTGTAGTTTAGACATTTTTGTGATCTAACTGCCCCACAATCCAAGGAAATAAGGTTTATATAGTAGTCTATCAAAGTAATCAGACCAATTTGTTTTACTACATTTTAATTGATTGTACTATTTGCTTTAAATAGTAAAGTGAAACTTGAGCTTCCACTACCACAAAAATACTTTAAAAGCTAAAGCAAGCCCCACAACATTACTTAATGTGAAGTTACCATCTAGTTAAGTGTTTTTGTATTTAGTGTCATTTATTGTAAAATCAAATCTCCTAAATGTTATTTACACTGAAAAAAAATATATGAATGCAACAATTTATAATATTTTACTTAGTTACAGTTCATATAACTGCAATTTTTCACAGTCAACTGAAATAAATGCTTTAGGACCTAATCTATGGATTTCACAGCTGGGAATACAGATATGCATTTGTGGGTAACATACCTTTAAAAAAAGAAATTGTGCTTCTGGAACATTTCTGGGATCTTTTATTTCAGCTCATGAAACATGGGACGAACACTTTACATGTAGCATTTATATTTTTGTTCAGTGTAGTTGTTTACCCATTACTCAGGACTATCTGAAATCCTATTGGCTTTTTATTCATTCTATATTCAGATATTTAAATATTTCTACTGTTACATTGTTCAGAATTAGAACGCGTTCTCAGTGTGGTGCTTCAGATAGTTTTGAGACACTAACCCTTAGCTTTCTCTCTTGATTGACTTATTTTTAACTGAAGGAATACATTTATAACTTTTAAATTCAGGTTGTATGCGCATTCTGTATTGTTGTACTTAATCATTATTTTTGGAGGTCAGTATTTTGTTTGATTCACTTAATTGAAAGTCAATGAAGGCTGATAAAACAACATTTGATTCCTTTCAGTAGCGGCTACAATATGATACAGCAGAAGGTGGCAATGTTGGAAGTTCGAACCAACATATATCGTGTGTGTAACCAACATTTTATTTTGAAAAGCCAACCCTTATTCTAAAAAAAGATCCAGGAAGTAGCGTAACAAACGAGATGTAATGTGAAGTATATGCTATATGGTGTGAACTGTGTTGTCTCATGACGTTGACGGAATACTCAAATGCAAATGTGTTTAACATAAAGGACATGTACGATACAGTCGCCTTTAACGCTCAGCTGGCCTCCATCATTGAGGTTTTGGCAAATGCAGCTGTTGCCGAAATCTGCAAACTTGTAGATGACGGCCATGCTGCCTTACGTTTGGAAATTTCCCATAGTCAGAGAGAAATCGATAACCTGCGGAGGAAGCTGCTTTTGACAAAATTCCAGAATTCTCGACGAAGCGCAGAAAGATTTGGACCCCTGCGACGCACAGTTCACAGGCGCGTTGACAGCGGTCATATTGTTCGGGGAAGAGGGAGCTTCGTAGGAAAGTCAACAGGTAGAGATGGATATTGTAAGTTTTTTTTAATTTATTTAATTTTTTACCTTATTTAAACACGTTCAAAAATAATTGGTAATGTATAACATATAACGGTTATGAAGGATTCTCTTTTCTGGTGCAGTGGGAAATCGTCTTGACGAGAGTGATGGAGGCAACTTTATGCAGGATGTCACCAACTGGAGAGACGCAGGACTCACAGGGATAGACCAGGATGGGGGCATGCAGGTCAGTTGACATAGACACTGTAAAATTGATAATTTATGTTTGCATATTTCAAGTGGTGGTGGGATTTTTATTTTACCCAGATTTTACCAGGTAAATTGACTGAACACATTTTCATTCACAGCAAGGACCCGGGGAATAGTTACAGGGGAGAGGAGGGGGAATGAATGAACCAATTGTAAACTGGGGATGATTAGGTGGCCATGATGGTATGAGGGTTAGATTGGGAATTTAGCCAGGACACCGGGGTTAACACCCCTACTCTACGATAAGTGCCATGGGATCTTTAGTGACCAAAGAGAGACAGGACACCTGTTTAACGGCCCATCCGAAAATGTGTTGGGTCCCTAATCATTTTCTTCTCATATTTAAAATGTTGGGATATTTTTCTAATAAAATGTTCCTGATGTATACCAAACACAGACAGCAGATATGCAAGAGGCACCTCTTATCAAAATGGAGAACTTTCACACCAGCAGAACAGAAGGTATTTTATTAAATCTATCCAATTTACACTTTGTTGAGTAAAGCCTTCATTGCAGTATTTGATAAACTTCTTAGTCATTATTCATAACAAATAAATAAGGCAAAGAAGAATCCGTCTCCACTACAGGAAGTTGATGCTGTGCTTTACATTGACCCATTTCAGAGATTGTCCAACCAGTCAGTGAGAGCAGTGAGAAGGTCATTGTGCCAGAACCAGGTTCTTCATCATCTACTGAACCCACAGACCTTCTAGACCAGCAGGGCAACAGACACAGAGCTCCAGACACCTCACTCAACATAGAACCTGACAACCAGACGTTCCAGCATCCAGCGTCACAATACAACAGAGCAAGACAAGACCACCAGGTTGCTGAGGGTGTGACCTGGGAAACTGACCATCAACCCATAGAATACAGCCTGTCCCAATGGACAGAGAACCAAGATACTGACAACCCAACTGTGAATGCTCCTCACAATTTAGGGCCAGACTCCAAAATGCTGTCTGAACATCCAGAGAGGAGAGGGGTGCCTGGTAACTCTGGGGTCTACATGTCTGCTTTGGGCTCTCTGGACTGGCTGCCTGATGTGGTGATGGTGGACTCAGTTCCCATTAAAGTGGAGGCAGATATGAGTTCAGAATGGAGCATAACTGGCCAAGAGGTGACATCTGGAGACATCTGTTCAGAAAGCAGGCAGCTTGTGGACAACAGAGGAAGAGGGGGAATGGAGTCTGGACAGACAAAGTCTCCCCATGACACTCAAAACACAGAGCAAGCGACAACTGGAGGATCAAGGTTCAAGATGTCGGATTTCAATGGACTGTCCACACGAATCAGCATTTCATCCCCAAGGGTTACTCTCCACCAGGTTCCCCAAAGAAGGAAGCCAGCACCCTTCCCAAATTTCAGAGGCTCCACTTCTTCATTGAAAGTCATAGAAAAGCAGCCACAACAGCTGACGTCTCACTCCACCCAGAGGCAGCTCCGGTGCAGCCTCTGTGGAAAGCCCTTCCACCAGCTGGCGAACCTGCGGAGTCACATGCGGGTCCATACGGGGGAGAAACCGTACGGCTGCAGCCACTGCACCAAGCGCTTCTCCCACAGCCACCAGCTGAAGATGCATGAGAGGGTGCACACCGGAGAGAAACCATTTCAATGTGTCTACTGTGGGAAGTGCTTCACCCAGTCTGGCCACATGAAGAAGCATCTCCTTGTCCACACTGGTGGCAGGCAACAGGATATTGGGCTGCCCTGAGGGGAGTTTTTCTACACCACGTGACCAGACCAGGGAAAAACTGGTCTTCCCCCATAGTTCATCTTCCAACCTAGTTGTAAGGGGAATGGCTCCACACTACTGGGGTTTTCATATGAACACTGGGTCCATGTGTTTTTAACAGTTTGCATAGATACCACATTGAATGCTTCCCTCTTTGTGTAGTGGTTGTGTTTTCAGTTCAGCTGGCTTGATACTTGGTCCAGAGTGAACTGATAATGTATATTATTAAAGGTGAAGATTTTAAACATCACATTTGAGTCAATTGGCAGAAGCTCTTATCCATAGCAACTTACAAGTGCAATAAGAGTTAAGTACATTGCTCAAGGCACATCAACAGATTTTTCAGCTTGGTTGGCTTCGCAATTCAAACCTGTGACTTTTCGGTTACTGACTCAAAGCTACCTACTGTTACTACCTAAGCTACCTCAAAGGCTACCTACTGCTAGGCTACATCCTTATGAATTTGTTACCAATCGTATTCATATCAAACAGCAGTTACGAGTTCAGGAAGCACTGGACAGGTGCCTAGGCGAGCGAGGTCTGTTGGTGTTCGAGAGCTCGTTTTTGTTTTTACTTGGACGAACAGAGCCGGGGAGGAGGAGGAAGGCGCAGGTCTCCCAGATGCCAGCACACTCCTGGGTCTGGAAAAGGACCTGGCGACCCAGCAGTTGCAAGGAGAGAGAGTGCTGACTGGAATGGTAAGCTGCCAATGGTTGTGATACAGGGTTTAATATGGTTGGATTTGTAGAGAGTTCAGTAAAGCCATATTGATCCCCCTCTACCCTTCCCATCATATTCGGCCTAGGAAAACTATTTTCTATTTACAGTTGCAATGAGATTTTGAGTCCCAGAATTAGAATGAATAGAATTAGAACCCATTCAATTCAATCAGAATTCTCTCTGGTTTATTCCTTTCCATTCTGACTGTTTTGAGCAGACTAGACAGGTTAGGATGTGCACCAGCATTGTAGACCCAAGCTACTCACTCACCTCTCATTTATTCCCAGAATCCCCACAGTTATCATGGTCTGGGGAAACTTCATCTCCTGGAGGTAAGTACAGCTCTTGTAGATTTATCTCACATAGAACAACCAGAAAATCACTTTCCTGCTTTCCTAATATCATTATTTTAAACCGCTCACTTTGTTTTGGATTCTCCATACATGATTCGACTGAAAATAATGTTTAGATGACCATGCATTTAATACATATACTTATATAAGGATGATTCCTCACAAAACTAGAACACTTTTTTTTCATGAA
Source organism: Oncorhynchus masou masou (assembly GCF_036934945.1). Lineage (NCBI taxonomy): Eukaryota > Metazoa > Chordata > Actinopteri > Salmoniformes > Salmonidae > Oncorhynchus > Oncorhynchus masou. Next base: position 18,546,705 of record NC_088231.1, read on the forward strand.
ATGCAATCCGTAGAATGTTCCTTTGGAGGAAGGATTGTTGGGATATATTTGACATTTAACTTAAAGCATAATTGACAAGTATTTAATTAAAGTTGGAATATTTGTTATGTTGTTGTCTTAGGTCTCTCTTTATGTTGTGTTGTCTCTTGTCACTATGTTTTTTTTTCTTATTTGTGTTATATATATTTAACATCTTTAATCCCAGCCCACGTCCCCGCACGAGGTCTTTTGCCTTACTGTCATTGTGAATAAGAATTTGTTCTTAACTGACCTGCCTAGTTAAATAAAAGTGACATTTTGGCCTTACCAGGCCTCCTTTAAGAGTACATATTTCAGTTGTAGGTGCTACAAAGCAACATTTGGTGTCATATTCAACTTTACTGCTTGCTCTGTAATATGAGTAGTATTTTGATTGCAATAACACATTTTTTACATTCTTTTTACACGCTTCAGCACTCGGCGGTCCTGTTCTGTGAGCTTGTGGGGCCTACCACTTCGCAGCCGTTGTTGCTCCTAGATGGTTTCCACTTCGCAATAACTGCACTTAAAAGAGTTGAGCAGGGCAGATATGTGATGAACTGACTTGTTGGAAAGGTGCCATTCTATGATGGTGCCACATTGAAAGTCACTGAGCTCTTCAGAAAGGCCATTCTTTTGCAACTGTGTCTATGGAGATTGCATGGCTGTGTGGTCAATTGTATACAAGGGTGTGGCTGAAATAGCCAAATCCAATCATTTGAAGGGGTGACCACATACACTATACATACACACAAAATGTATTATTTCCCATGTTTATGGCCAATAGGCTATAACGGCCTGGGGGAGTTGTGTAATTCAAATAAAACCAGAGAGGAAGAGGCGAATGTGTAAGACAAGAAGACGTTGGAAGATGCAGATGACCAAAACAGAGCACGCTTCTGCCTTCTGCTTCTCTCTCGTTCACGCTGGCCTGCCTGTCTCTTCGCTAATGATGCTAGTTAGTGTGTGTTCAGTCTTTGGTCTGTTGCGTGTAGAATATCCTAGCCAATTCATGGCACCGATTTCTACAGTCAGTCTTGCTGGTACGAGGTAGTCTACTCGAACTTTTTGTCTCATATGAAATTATAGTAGACTTCCGGTAGCCTGTATCGATTACGCTTTTCAGCCATAATGGAATGTGACCCCTTCAAATCCCGTCGGCTACTGCATGTTTGTTTCTCTGTCTGTTAGGGTAGGTATTACACTATGGTTTTTAAAATACCGACACAAAACCTTATCTGGTGATATGAACGGATATTTTATTTGTCTGTAAAGGAATGCCATTATGCCGCTAATGTTTAGCTATTACTCAGGACAATAAGAAATCCTATTGGCTTTTTATTAATTCTATATTGAGATATTTAAATATTTCTACTGTTACATTGGTCAGCGTTAGAATGCATTCTCAGTGTGGTGCTTCAGTTAGTTTTGAGACTACTAACCCTTAGCCTACTATTCAATTGATTTACTTTAAATTGAAGGAATGTATTTATTCCCTTTAAATTAAGGTTGTATGCTGATTCTGTATTTTTTCTACTTGAACCAAATAGTAAAATAATCATATTTGGAGGATAAAGTGTTTGTTTTAATTAACTTAATTGAAAGTCAAAAGGCTTATTTTTGTAACATTTGATTCCTTTCAGTCGCTACAATATGATACAGCAGCAGGTAGCAATGTTGGAACATAAGTTGCGTGTAACCAATCTTTATTTTGAAATCTCACCTTTTATTTTGAAAAACGATCCACTAAGTAGAAGACATTTTTTGTTTCCGGAACAAAAATAAACAAAAAAGAGAACCTGCGAGAAGCTAGCCACAATAAGGATTAGCCACAATAGTGGAATTTACGGGTTGTCTTCAAAATAAAAGCTCCCATTTGACTGACTTCAAACGGATACAAGTGGATTCCTTGGGTGCGTATGTAAATTCACTCTGGCTATCTACTCTGATTTCAGAGCACTCTCGTTCGAGTATGCCGGAGCACAAAATAGCTGAGTTTACTAACACGCAACACTAGTTGAATATGACGGGTGTCAGTAAAGGTTGACAAAAACATTATTCAATTGTTGCTAGCAGCACTGTTAGTTACTAATGCTCTAGATAACATGAAAACAGCCTAACTCGCTCTGCTCGGGTTAGTAAAATGGTCAGAGTGAGGTGGTTTCTCATTTGTGTCTAGAAGTAGCTAGCAAACTAGCCAACTTTAGCCAGTTTGCTTCTGTGCTTGACTGCAGTTGTGAGGTCAGAAACCTCGGATCAACCCTACTCCTCGGCCAGAAAGAAACACTCTGAATTTACAAATGAACGTTCTGACAACACTGAATTTGAAAAGGGCTCAGAGCGCACTTTGACACACTGGAGGTAATTTACGAATGCACCCCTTATTTTGACTAGATAACGCTAAACAAGTTATTATTGAGAGTCACAACTCTCTTTTATAAGAGAGCCCTGTATACATTACAATAAAAACAGAATAATAAAACAGGTGTATGAAACTAATTCAGCGCACAATAAAATAAACATTTAATAATAGGTTAGAATGTTATATAAATTCAACAAAAAATAATTGTTATTTTGATAAGAACAAAAAACAGTTAATCCCATTGTGGATGTATTAGACTAGAATTGCATTGGGGGCATACTTATATGCACTGTGCAGCCTTACCTATTCATCTTGGGTCCATGAAATGGGTTATCAGCCTACTCAGTGACACCAACAGATTACAATTCTGACGAGTTTACACATATATTAGCGTTGTAGCGCATATTGTGGGACTGAAATGAACCACATTAAGCTCTAAGTAGGCTAATACCCCATTGCAATATGAACAGTACCTGTCAAGTTTGGACACACCTACTCAGTCAAGTGTTCTTTATTTTTTACTCTTCTCTGAGTTGTAGAATAATAGTGAAGACATACTATGAAATAACACATATGGAGTCATGTATTAACCAAAAAAGTGTTAAACAAATCAGAAATATATTTTAGATTCTTCAAAGTAGCCATCCTTTGCCTTGACAGCTTCACAAGGTAGTCACCTGGAAGGCCTTTCAACTAACAGGTTTGCCTTGTTAAAAGTCCATTTGTGGAATTTCTTTCCTTCTTAATGCATTTGATCCAATCAGTGGTGTTGTGACAAGGTAGGGGTGGTATACAGAAGAGAGCCCAATTTGGTAAAGACCAAGTCCATATTATGGCAAGCAAAGCTCAAATAAGCAAGGAGAGATGATAGTCCATCATTACTTTAAGACATGAAGGTCAGTTAATCTGGAAAATTTCAAGAATTTTTAAAGTTTCTTCAAGTGTAGTCGTAAAACCATCAAACACTATGGTGAAACTGGCTCTCATGAAGACAGCCACGGGAAGACCCAGACTTACCTCTGCTGCAGATGATAAGTTCATTAGAGTTAACTGCACCTCAGATTGCAGCCCAAATAAATGCTTCACAGAGTTCAAGTAACAGACACATCTTAACATCAACTGTTCAGAGAAGACTGCATGAATCAGGCCTTCATGGTTGAATTTCTGCAAAGAAACCACTACTAAAGGACACCAATGAGAAGAAGAGACTTGCTTGGGCCAAGAAACACAAGCATTGGATATTAGACCGGTGGAAATATGTCCTTTGCTCTAAGGATTCCAAATGGGAGATTGTGTTGGTGAACGGATGATCTCCACATGTGTGGTTCCCAACGTGGGTCTGGTGACAGTCAGTGATTTTATTTAGAATTCAAGGCACACTTAACCAGCATGGCTACCACAGCATTCTGCAGTGGTACGCCATCTCATATAGTTTGTGTTTAGTGGTTAGAGCATTGGACTAGTAACTGAAAGGTTGCAAGTTCAAATCCCCGAGCTGACAATGTACAAATCTGTCGTTCTACCCCTGAACAGGCAGTTAACCCACTGTTCCTAGGCCGTCATTGAAAATAAGAATTTGTTCTTAACTGACTTGCCTAGTAAAATAAAATAAAAAAGCATTTGTTTTAACAGGACAATGACCCAAAACACACCTCCAGGCTATGTAAGGGGTATTTGACCAAGGAGAGTGATGAAGTGCTGCATCAGATGACCTGGCCTTCACAATCACCCAACCTCAACCCAATTGAGATGGTTGGGGTTGCGTTGGACCGCAGAGTGAAGGAAAAGCATCCAACAAGTGCTCAGCATATGTGGGAACTCCTTCAAGACTGTTGGAAATTCCTCATGAAGCTGGTTGAGAGAATGCCAAGAGTGTGCAAAGCTGTCAAGGCAAAGGGTGGCTACTTGAAAGAATCTCAAATATAAAATATGTTTAGATTTAACACTTTTTGGGTTATTACATTATTCAATGTGTTATTTCATATTTTTATTGTCTAAACTATTATTCTACCATGTAGAAAATAGTGAAAATAAAGAAAAACCCTTGAATGGGTAGGCGTCCAAACTTATGAGTACGCCCCTAATGCAATTCTAAAGTATAATACATTCACAGTGTGCGATTTAAACAGTCACTTTTTTTGTATCAAATTAACTAGCTATTTCATCTTAAGCATTATCTAGTCCAAATATGTAATGTATACAATATTTGTATCCATTTGAATCACTTCCAATGGCGGACATTTATTTTGAAGGCGAACAGCAAATTCCACTGTTGTGGAAAATCCTTATTGTGTCTAGCTCCACAGATAAAAAAATATATTTACGTTTGAAGCATACCGTGTGAACTTTGAGGACGTTGATTGAACACTGCAATGCAAATTACAATAACATAAGTGTTTAAATTAGACATAGTGCCAAGAACATGACCGATACCGTCGTCTTTCATGCTCAGCTAGCCTCCATCATTGAGGTTTTGGCGAATGCAGCCGTTGCCGAAATCTGTAAACTTGTAGATGACGGACATGCTGCCTTACGTTTGGAAATTTCCCATAGCCAGAAAGAAATCTATAACCTGCGGAGGAAGCTGCTTTTGACAAAATATCAGAGTTCTCAACAGGGCACAGAGAAATTCGGAGCCCTGCGACGCACAGTTCACTGGCGCGACACCAATCGTGTTGCCCGAGCAAGAGGGAGCTTAGTAGGAAAGTCATCAGACAGACTTAGATATTGTAGTTTTTTAAAACCATATTTCAAAACGTTAAAAATAATGGTCATGTAGAATATATTCGATATTGTAGTTAAAAACAAACATATTTCAGCACTTTCAAAATAATGGGTCATGTAGAATATGTAACGTTTATAAGGGTTTGTGTTTTCTGGTGCAGTGGAGAATTGTTTTGCCGACAGTGAAAGGGGCAACTTAACGCAGGATGTCACCAACTGGAGAGACTCAGGACGCACAGCAACAGACCAGGATGGGAGCATGCAGGTCAGTTGTCATAGACATATGACTTGTTTTCTCATATTTCAAATGGTTTTGAGGATATATTTCTAATAAATTGTTTCTGATGAATACAAAACAGATGGCAGATATGCAGGAGGCACCTCTTATCAAAATGGAGAACCTTGACACCAGTAGAACGGAAGGTATTTTTGTGCAACTTATCAAATCTATGCAGTTTATACTTTATGTTAAGTAAAGACTTAAGTGTGTATTGCAGAATTGTATTACTTTCTTAGTCATAACCCATAACTATTAAATAAGGCAAAGAAGAACCAGTCTTCACTACAGGAAGCTGATGCTGTGCTTTACATTGACCCATTTCAGAGATTGTCCAACCAGTCAGTGAGAGCAGTGAGAAGATTGTGCCAGAACCAGGTTCTTCATCATCTACTGAACCCACAGACCTTCTGGACCAGCAGGGCAACAGACACAGAGCTCCAGACACCTCACTCAATATAGAACCTGAAAACCAGACGTTCCAGCATCCAGTGTCACAATACAACAGAGCAAGACAGGACCACCAGGTTGCTGAGGGTGTGACCTGGGAAACTGACCATCAACCTATAGAATACAGCCTGTCCCAATGGACAGAGAACCAAGAGACTGACAACCCAACTGTGAATGCTCCTCACAATGCAGGGCCAGACTCCAAGAGGCTGTCTGGACATCCAGAGAGGAGAGGGGCGCCTGGTAACTCAGGGGTCTACATGTCTGCTTCAGGCTCTCTGGACTGGCTGCCTGATGTGGTGATGGTGGACTCAGTTCCCATTAAAGTGGAGGCAGATATGAGTTCAGAATGGAGCATAACTGGCCAAGAGGTGACATCTGGAGACATCTGTTCAGATGGCAGACAGCTTGTGGACAACAGAGGAAGAGGGGGAATGGAGTCTGGACAGACAAAGTGTTCCCCTGACACTCAACATGCAGAACAAGGGACAACTGTAGGATCAAGGTCCAAGATGTCAGATTTCAACAGACTGTCCTCCCCAAACAGCTTTTCATCCCCAAGGGTTACTCTCCTCCAGGTTCCCCAAAGAGGGAAGCCAGCCCCCTTCATGAATTTCAACATAAGCACCACTTCTTCATCGAAAGGCATAGAAAAGCAGCCACAACAGCTGACGTCTCTCTCGCCCAAGAGTCAGCTTCGGTGCAGCCTCTGTGGAAAGCCCTTCCCCCAGCCGGCGCACCTGCGGAGGCACATGCGGGTCCATACGGGGGAGAAACCGTACGGCTGCAGCCACTGCACCAAGCGCTTCTCCCACAGCCACCAGCTGAAGATGCATGAGAGGGTGCACACCGGAGAGAAACCATTTCATTGCATCTACTGTGGGAAGTGCTTCACCCAGTCTGGCCACATGAAGAAGCACCTCCTCGTCCACACTGGTGGCAGGCCACAGGACCTTGTGCTGCCCTGAGTGTTCCAGGGTGAAGTTCCCGACTCGATACAGATCTAGGATCAGCTTCCTCTCTCCCAATCCTAACCTTTACCACTTATGGAAAAAAATGCTAAACTTACCCAACATCAGCATCTAGGGGCAACTTCACACTTCTCCACCCGGCGTAATGATATGCAGTGCCAGAAGTTTTTCCTCGCCACGTGACAAGACCAAGGAAAAGCTCCTGGGTCTAGTTGTAAGGGGAATGGCTCCACACTACTGGGGTTTTCATATGAACACTGGGTCCATGTGTTTTTAACAGTTTGCATAGATACCACATTGAACACGACCCTCTGTGTGTAGTGGTTGTGTTTTCAGCTCAACTAGCTTAATGCTTGGTCCAGAGTGGATTGATAATGTATAAGTTATTACAGGTGAAGATTTTAGACATCCTCATGAATTTGTATTGGTGCAGTGGTGAACCAAAGAACAGCATTTAAGAATTCAGGAAGCTCTGGATAGGTGCCTGGGTGAGCAAAGCCTGTTGGTGGTTGAGAGGTCGTTGCTCGCTCTTCTCTTACCTGAACGCAGGAAAGAGGAGGAAGGTTCAGGGAAGAGGAGGAAGGTTCAGGGAAGAGGAGGAAGGTTCAGGGAAGAGGAGGAAGGTTCAGAGAAGAGCGCAACGGTGACCTCTTTTCTGGACATCGACATGGCAGAAGAGCAAAGCGACAGTTTCACGGACACCAACACAGTCCTGGCACTGTAAATGGACATGGTGACCTCGCTGGTGCAAGTAGAGAGAGTGCTGACTGGAATGGTAGGCTGTCAGTGGTTGGGTTTATAGAACTATCTTCATACCCATTTACCTTCTTCATCATATTCAGCCTCGGAAACCATATGCTGAGTCCCAGAATTGGAATGAATTGAATTTCAACCCAATCAGTTCAATCCGAGTTCTCTCTGGTGTATTCCTTTCCATTCGGACTGTTTTGAGCAGGTTTGACAGGTGAGGATGTGCATCATCACTGTAGACCTGGGGTCTTCAACCTTTCCTTGCCCAGGGATCCCCGCCCAGGCAAACCGGCCAACCAGGGATCCTCATCATATGTTAGCAAGACATTTATCCCATGTCTTATCATCAGGAGAATGGCAGGGAGAAGTTATCAACATTTTAAAATAAATATCATTTAAAAATAATTTTGACCTTGCCACATTATAATTGGAAGAGGAACTCTAACATAGCCTATAAGCTAGAACGGTAACTCCCAACACATTTTCACTAAGAGCTGCTGTTTAGCTGGTTAAACAAATGTTAGCCGTGTTTTGGCAAAAATGAAGTCAAGAAAGCTTACCAGCAGCACTTGCCTCACTGTTGGCCTTTTGACTGGGGGATGACTGACTGGGGGATGACTGACTGGGGGGGCTATTGACTGGGGGGGGGGGCTATTGACTGGTGGATGACTGACTGGGGGGCTATTGACTGGGGGGCTATTGACTGGGGACTATTGACTGGGGGCTTTTGACTGGGAGATGACTGACTGGGGGGCTATTGATGGGGGACTATTGACTGGGGGGCTATTGACTGGGAGATGACTGACTGGGGGACTATTGACTGGGGGGCTATTGACTGGGGACTATTGACTGGTGCTTTCTTAACGCCTGTGTCAGATACCCAGTGAGTGTAATTAGCTCCAGTGAGTGTAATTTGCTCAATATTAGGTAGAAATAAAGTTGACATCATTAGACATTCTCTTTTCTACTGTAAGTATATATTTTGTTGCTAGCGATATTTATAAAAACATTTAAAATATACATTTGTTAATACCCCTAGGGGGTGTGGCCCCCCGGTTGAATAGCTCTGCTCTAGAAACCAAGCTACTCACTCACCTCTTCTTTAATCCCAGAATCCCCAGAGGTACCATGGTCTGGGGAAACCTCATCTTCTGGAGGTATTAACAGTATCTGTAGATTTATCTCAGCTAGAACATCACCTTCCTACACCTTCCTAATATCAGATTTGAAACCACTCACTCATTGTTTTTGATTCTCCATACATATTAACATTCATATAATAGACTAATACAGTTTGTGCAAAATGTATTGTGTTTACACTGAGTGTACAAAACATTAAGAACGACTGGCTAATATTGAGTTGAGCACCCCACTTGCCATTAGAACAGCCTCAATTGGTCGGGGCATGGACTATACAAGGTGTCAAAAGCGTTCAATAGGGATGGTGGCCCATTTTGCCTCCAATGCTTCCCACAGTTGTGTCAAGTTGGCTGAATGTCCTTTGGGTGGTGGACTATTCTTAATACACACAGGAAACTCAAAAAGAAGGGGGGACCAAGGCACTCTTCATATAATTGATTAAAATGCCTTTATTAGTATGGCATGTTCAATAGAAACAAAGTTTTTAAAAACCAATGTGTTTCGGCTGCATGGCCTTCGTCAGGGAGAACAAAAAAAGGAATACAATGTCCTCTTTTGAACAGCTTTTCAATTCGCCCTAATTGGAAGAGGGAGTGGTTACACAGGAAACGGTTGAGCGTGAAAATCCCAGCATCATTGCAGTTCTTGACACAAACCGGTGTGCCTGGCACCTACTACCATACCACGTTCAAAGGCACTTAAATATTGTGTCTTGCCCATTCACCCTCTGAATGGCACACATACCCAATCCATGTCTCAATTGTCTCAAGGCTAAAAAATCATTCTTTAACCTGTCTCCTGATTGAAGTGGATTTAATAAGTGACATTAAGAAGGGATCATAGCCTTCATCTGGATTCACCTGGTCAGTCTATGTCATGGAAAGAGTAGGTGTTCATAATGTAATGTGTTGTGCACGCAGTGTGGGTGTGTTTCTCTGTGTGTGTACTAACGTGTGGAGAATCAGAGCAGGTGGTCGGTCCAGTTCAAGTGTTCAAGCAGTCTGATGGCTTGTGGACAGAAACTCTCTTGAGCTTGTTGGTATCAGACCTCGTGCTCCAATACCATCTGCCCAACGGTAAGGAAGTGAACAGCTTGTGACTGGAGTGTGTGGTCCTTGATGATGCTGCGGGCCTTCCTCAGGCACCGTTTCCAGTAGATGTCTTTGATGGGTGGGAGCTTGGTCCCAGTGTTGTACTGGGCCTTCTTCACCACTCGCTGGAGGGCCTTGCGGTCATGGACGGAGACATTACCGTAACAGGCAGTGATTCAACTGGTCAGGACACTTTCGATTGTGCATGACGAATTTATTCAGACGCCTTGACAATAGTGGTGGTGGTGTTGGTCCCATGACAAGTTCTCAGTGATGTGGACGCAGAGGAACTTAAAACTGTTGACTCTCTCTTCTGCAATCCCATTGATGTGGATTGGGGTATGTTCCCTCCTTTGCTTCCTGAAGTCAACAGTCAACTTTTTTTGCTGACGTTGAAGAAGAGGTCGTTGTGACAACACAACAATGCCAGTTCACTTACCTCCTTCCTATAGGCTGACTCGTCGTTGTTGGTTATCAGGTTTACAACTGTGGTGTCGTCAGCAAACTTGATGACTGCGTTAGTGTCATGCAAATCCACGCAGTCATGGCTGAACAGGGACGACAGCAGAGTGCTTAGGACACACCCCTGGGGGACCCCTGTGTTAAGTGTCAGTGTGGAGGAGGCGTTGTTGCCAATCCTCACACCTTGTGGTCTGCACGTCAGGAAGTCCAGGATCCAGTTTCAGAGGGTGATGTCCAGACCAAGGGCTCTGAGCTTAGTGCCAAGCTTAGAGAGAACAATAGTGTTTAATGCTAAACTGTTGTCAATAAACAGCATTCTCACATAGGTGTTCTTCTTGTCCAGATGTGTTAGGGCTGTGTGAAAAGCGATGGAAATGGCATCTTCCACAGATCTGTTGGAGCGGTAGGCAAATTGGAGTGGGTGCCGTGTGCCTGTGATTCAGCTCATACCGAGACTAGAACTCAGGACCTCGGCCTCGCTAACACACTTGACCGCCCTCCTGAAGGGTTACAGCTCATGCGCTATTTGAAAAGTCCTTCTATTGTGCAAGGACGACGCTTCGGCCTGCTGAATAAGTTTCACAGATCCTCATCAGCTACATTCACCACCTTAACTGGCCCCACAGCGCCCCCAGTGGTTGAACCATCACAACTGTAGAGTCCAGTGGCCCCGTTGTGAAGGACGTCACGCTGCTTGTTTAGCGAGTACAGCTTCCCCCGATTCAGCTCATAGGGAGACTCAACCTCATGACTTCTGCCTCGAACCCACGTGACCGCCCTCCTGAAGCATTCCAACCACCGTGCTATTAAAAAAGGCCTTTAATTGCTCAAGTGTTGTTAGTTTCACGTGTATGTTTGTGTTAGACGTGTTAGTTATTGTTAGACGTCCGTTTCAATTCAATTCAAAGGGTAGTCATTATAAGGTCAACGTGACAATGGGTTAAGACTGTGTTAGCCTGTGAGCTAAAGCCTAGGCATTGGTCCTGTGACTTGGATGAGTCTTCAAGGAGGAGGTCAAATGAGGGTGAAGTCTAACAGGTGGTTTGATGACCACGCTTTTGTGATAAGTGACTTGTCTCAAAAGCGGAGCCCTGGGTTACTTAACTTAACACGTCTTCAGCCAGGTTGCTCATCACATGCATGGATCACCGAACCACGTCTGTTGCATTCTCATTAAATGGGTTGCACAGATCATTCGGTTTCTGTTCGCCACAGAAAGTGGTCTTGTGCAGGAGGCCTGATTTGAACCCCAATCAGTTATATTGGTGCCGTGATCTCTGAGTATGAGGTCAAAGGGGACTGAAATTTAACCGAGGTGGTTCGATGAACCACTCTCTTTTGATGAGTAACCTTGCTGGAGACTTGAAGACTTGTGTTAGCTTCCTGAACTAATCCCTATGGGCTTTAGTTAAGTGGACTAACACGGTCTTGTGATATGCAGGAGAACTGGTTCTAACCCAGTCAGTCATAAGAGGAAGATTAAATAGGGAGTGGAAAGGCTGTGCTGAGAAGGGCTGTGACGGGGCAATGTTTACTTATGGGAGACACCTTTTTTGTGTCACTCCCTTCTAACACAGCATGTGATCGTCGTTGAGGGGAACCGAAGATATGTCCATATTTCAGGAATGGGGTCATAATAGTTTATTGCCAAAATGGTTCAAACGGTAGAGCCAAATTCATAGGAATTCTTCCATTATTTGACACACTGCTCGTACGACTGTTGCCGTTAAAGTTTCCATAAGGAATCTACACGCGCACGAAAAGTAGGACATCTTTGTTATTATTTAGCTAGCAAACAAACTTTCCAGAGTAAAACCCTTGTGGTTAAACAATCCGGAGACAGTTTACTGTAAACACTGAGATCACAGAGATGTATTTGCTGAGATAAAGCTAAATGTATTACTCTCATTCTCAAAGACAATACCTTTTTCAAATTTCCCATGAGTTGCTTTATTTCTTTTGAACTTTAACACAAGCATGTTGATTGTGAAAAAATCTTAGTTTTGCCTGATTATTTTCAACACTTTGCGTCACAAATACTGTAGGAATTTATACAATAAGTTGAACATTTCCGACAAAATAATAATCTGCAGTCAAACATTTAGTGTCAATTCTTTTTATATTTTTTTTTACAAAAGGCTCCAGAATACAAAATAACAGTCAGGGGAGAAATAAACCGAAAACAACCTTTAAGCCAGAGCAATCATACACATACAATTTACAAGCAATTCAGAAAACACAATCCCAAATCACAACACAACCTATAATTTCCGTGTGTGAACTGTCTGGTGTCTTATCAGATTGCTCAGAAAGGAAAAGTTCTTCCCACACTGGGTGCAGTGGAACAGTTTCTCACCCGTATGGACGCTCTGATGCACTTTTAAATTGCTGGAATGAGAGAACTGTTTCCCACATTGAGCGCATCTGAAAGGTTTCTCCCCTGTGTGTACTCTCTGGTGCCGCTTCAGGCTGCACAACTGGCTGAACTGCTTCGCACACAGGGAGCACTCGTACGGTTTCTCCCCCGTGTGGACCCTCTGGTGCATCTTAAGCTGGCACAGGTGAGGGTACTCCCTGTCACAGAAGGTGCACCTGTAGGACCTCGCCCCCTCCTCCCTAGACCCTCTGTCCTGATGAGTCCCAGTCACGTCGCCCAGGTGGGTGTCAGGGGCGCTCCCAGGGAAATCCACCCAGGTGGGGTACTGCAGCTCCTCGGTTCCCGTGGCGTATGGAGTGGCGGTGGTTGCGGGGTTCTGAAAGGTGCCGAGGCGGTTGTTGAAAGCGCCGTTCATGCCGATGGTGTAGAAGTGATTGTCAGGAGAGTTCTGTCTCGCTGCTGGCTGGACACCTGGGTGAGGATGATGATGATAAGTGTTACTCGAATGTCCTCCAAGAAGCATGGCATCTGCTTCACTATGTCCTCCTTGATGATGCCCGTGTTCCATGATGTCACCTTGTCTCCACGACGAGGGCGTGCCATCCCCATCGTCAACAGGAAGGGGGTCGATAACTATGACCTCCGACATGACTTCTGAATCGACCTGGGGATACTCGTGTTCACTCCTCACCATCTGAGAAAGTGGGGGAATGGGGTTCAGCTTTGTGAGAGGCGAGGGGCTTCCTGAGACCGTCTCGGCAGCATAACTAGAACAAGACAGCCGATCATTCGCTGTTTCACTGCCTCTTCGCTTATGGGAGTTTACAGGCAGATCGGTTGTTCTCTCGTGGTTTAGGCTGCGCTGCTGTTTAGCAACAGGTCCTGGACCTGTGAGTTGGAGCACCTGGCTCAGGCTCTCAGGCTCCGGGTCTGACTTGAAAACAGTGTCTGATCTGTTGACAGTCACTATGCTGTGTTTGGTTCTGAGCTGCTCAGTGAGCTCTGTTTGGTCCGTGTGTAGAGAGGTCGGTGTGTTTGGGTCTGTCATTCTGTGGCCACTATCAGTGCCTGAAGAGACAACAAAAGCATGATGGTCATATGCAGTCAAATAAAACAATGAGGTTGTCAATCAGTATGTCATTTTTCATTACAGCAATCCATAAATCATTACCTGGCATCTCCCTCAGACCCTCTTCTTTCTTCCATGGCTGGAGGTCTCTCTCTCCTTCCACAGTAGATTTGGCCTGAAAAGAGGAGGGAGGAATTAAGTAGACAGACATGAGCTCCACAAAGCTCTCAAACAAATGCAGGTCTATTATAACTCAGATATTACTATGCTATAATATTGATCTAATGGCTTGAATTAAGTTGTTAATTTACTGACTCAACTCATGGACACAGAACATCTAAAGCTTCTCAAAACATATGAAATTAAAACTGGACCTCAATAATTCACTTGTAATTTTGAAAGAAAAATGTCCTTTCCTTACAATATATTTAGGGTCAATGTGACAATATATATTTAGAGTCAAGAAGCACCATGAAATTATTTGAAAAATATTATTTATTGATGGAATTATAGGAATGAATGAATAAACAGCAACAGCCATTGATGAAATTGTTACAGAAGAACAGACAGTTTTTCAGTCTCACAGTAGAATTTCAGTATCTGCTATAACTTTAGTGTGACGCACACAGTATTATTAGAAGAACACAACCATGATCAACCTGAACAGTCAATGTGAGTGATGCTGTTGGCCTTAAAGAAGCCAAGAAAACGTAACAGTCTTTGTAGATAATGTAAATATGAACCACGTTGTATTGAAGACGTATGAGACCAGGGCAAACATCCTGCAGACATACGACTATGTTAGAACCAATGACGTTTGAACTCATGATATTTCTATAACAGCTTTTTTTCAATAGGAATCGCTTGTTCCATGTTAGTTATCAATGATGAAGCTTCTGATGTCTTTTCAGATTGCTGGTGTGGGAGAACCTGCGTCCGCAATGTGCACAACTGAAGGGCTTCTCGCCAGTGTGGACGTTTAGGTGCATTTGGAGATGGCTGGCGCCCTCAAAGCTCTTCTCACAGAAGTTGCAGGCGAACCCCCGCTTTCTGGTGTGGATGACAGCGTGCTGCTGCAACTCACTCTCGTGGACAAACTTCTTATGGCAGCTCGGGAAACCGTACTGTCGTTCTACGGTGCCAGGTCTAACATCTGTGGTAAGATTACTCAAATGAGAGGAAGTTGTGGTGCTTGGTCTAAAATGGCTGACAGGAAGTGAGGTATGAGCTGGTTGTTCAACTCCTCTTCCTGGTATTTCAGAGTGTCTATGGAGGCTTGTCAATGAGCACCAACTAGCTTTGTTGGCCTCACCTGCATTTCCTGTGTCAAGATGGTTTCCTGTATTTATCTCTGAGGACCGGAAGCCGGGTGAAACCAATAGCGGTGTGTTGTCTTTCATCAAATCATGGCAACTCATTGGTGTGTTTCTGTTAAACACTCCCACTCCCTGCTTATTTCCAGTCCCATTGTCCTGTGGTGTAGTAGCTGTACCCACCTGACCCCACTCGAAACCTCTATCCACCTGCTGGCCACTAGATACACTGCTCATATCTGTGGCCGAGCTGGTCTGTGTTTCTGGGCCCACTGAGCCACTCCCTAGGTCCATTACTTTAGTGTGAGCAGCAGAGGTGCCATCATCAGTCACTACTACCTCTCTCCATACCTGGTTTAAAGAATCTCTTAGGAGATTGAGGTCCCCGTTCATGTCACACTTTGTGTCCAGACTCTGTCTCTCTGCTTTGGGTTCAAATCCTGTGTACTGCTGGGGTCCCTGGTTCACATTCCCTGTTTCTGATTGGTGGAGGATGGCATCAGATCCACTGACCTCCATAGCAGTGTTGTTGAAGTTGTTGTTGCCTCTGGGGCCACTGGACTGGATGGCAGGGTCCTCTGTGGTGGCTGCAGCCAGTTGGGTGGTTAGCGCTCTGCTGCCCTCCACTGTTCTAGCTGGGTGGCTGGACCTAGAGTGATGGTCATCTGCTTCTCCCTCCACCTTGATGATCAGCAGGTCTGGTTCCCCTTCCTCTGTCTCTGGTGACTGCTGATGGGGTTAAGTGGGAGAAATGAGTGAGTGAGACAGAGCATACACTATCTACTGAATGGAGATATGGGCGTGAAATTCATAGTAGTTGTCTTGTTGTTATTGTGTTTTAATCAGTGGTATAGTGGAGGGTAAACTCCACCTTCTGTGTTTTACACATGCCTTTTACAACCCTTTGGCACAAAAATGCATTTAAAGTATAGGGACTGTTACTTGACTCACTGATCATCGTTTACCAACCATGTTTTTAACCACTACATCACTAGTTATAATGTGCTGACATACACGTCTATTCAGACATTACCTCATCCCCAGGCGGAAGGGAGTGTCTGGTGTCCGAGACTAAAACAGATATAAGTCTGAGAGTCTAAAATCGTCTGTTAAAATTGGAACTTACCTCAACACTTGTAGCATCCATATGCTTTGATGGAGAGACATCCTCTTGGTCCACGTCTATGGGCTGTCTGTCTCTTTGAATGCTGCTGTTCCCAAAACTCCTGTTGGAAAGTCTGTTTCTACTTTGCCAAGTAGGTCCTGGAAATAAAGAGGAGGTTAATTTGACCCCATCCATCAATGGTGTTTTACAAAGTACCAAGCAAACATATGTTCATGTTGTATGTTATGTGTCTGTAGAGCTAAAAGAAATCCTAGCTGTGTTGACAGTACAAAGAAAGCATGATACATCCTCAAATCTTATTTTATTGGTCACGTACACATATTTTACAGATGTTATCGCAGGTGTAGCGAAATGCTTATGTTTCTAGCTCCATCATGGCAGTAATACCTACTGTAACAGTGAAATGCTTGTTTCTATCTCCATCAGGGCAGTAATACCTACTGTAACACAGTGAAATGCTTGTGTTTCTAGCTCCATCAGAGCAGTAATACCTACTGTAACACAGTGAAATGCTTGTGTTTCTAGCTCCATCAGGGCAGTAATACCTACTGTAACACAGTGAAATGCTTGTGTTTCTAGCTCCATCAGGGCAGTAATACCTACTGTAACACAGTGAAATGCTTGTGTTTCTAGCTCCATCAGGGTAGTAATACCTACTGTAACACAGTGAAATGCTTATGTTTCTAGCTCCATCAGGGTAGTAATACCTACTGTAACACAGTAATACCTAACAATACAGACACATCCAAAAAATAAAAAGGAATTAAGAAATATCAGAGCGACCAAGGTCAGAGTCCGGGATATATAAATGATGGTATATATAGACAGTATATGAATAGGAAAGGTGTGTACAGCAATAGTTCTATAGGATGAGCCTTGACTAGAATACAGTATGTAAACATTATTAAAGTGACCAGTGTTCAATGACTAGGGCAGCAGTCACTAAGGTGCAGGGTAGAGTATTGGGTGGTAGCCGGGCTAGTAACAGTGACTAGGGGAGGCAGCATAGCCTAGTGGTTAGTAACAGTTGGACTAGTAACAGAAAGGACTAGTAACCAAAAGGTTGCAAGTTCAAATCCCCGAGCTGACATGGTACAAATCTGTCGTTCTGCCCCTGTTAACCCACTGTTCCTAGGCCGTCATTGAAAATAAGAATTTGTTCTTAACTGACTTGCCTAAATAAAGGTTAAAAAAAACAAGTGACTAAGTTCAGGGCAGGGTACTGGGAAGAGGCAGTCTAGTGGGGACAGTCTGATGTCCTGGAGATAAAAGCAGGTTTTTTTTCAGTCTCTCGTTCCCTGCTGTGGGCACCTGTAAAGTCTCCACCTTCAAGATGTTAGTGAGTGAACAGGCTCAGCCTCTAAAGGTGGATCTCAATAATACATCTAAGCCGAACTGTATTGACAGTACATAAATCATGGCTGTATTATACTAGCTTTGAACTTTGTAAAACACAATTGATGGATGGGGTCAAATTGAAGATTCATGTTTAATTTAATTTTTATTTATTTCACCTTTATTTAACCAGGTAGGCTAGTTGAGACCAAGTTCTCATTTGCAACTGCGACCTGGCCAAAATAAAGCAAAGCAGTTTGACACATACAACAACACAGAGTTACACATGGAATAAACACACACACAGTCAATAATACAGTAGAAAAAGTATATATACAGTGTGTGCAAATGAGGTAGGACAAGGGAGGTAAGGCAATATAAATAGACCATGGTGGCAAAGTAATTACAATATAGCAATTAAACACTGGAATGATAGAATGGGCAGAAGATGAATGTGCAAGTAGAGATACTGTGGTGCAAAGGAGCAAGATAAATAAATAAATACAGCATGGGGATGAGGTAGTTGGATGGGCTATTTACAGATGGGCTATGCTCAGGTTTAGTGATCTGTAAGCTGCTCTGACAGCTGGTGCTTAAAGCTTTAGTGATTTTTGCAGTTCGTTCCAGTCATTGGCAGCAGAGAACTGGAAGGCGGTCAAAATAAGAATTGGCTTTGGGGGTGACCAGTGAGACAAACCTGCTGGAGCGCATGCTACAGGTGGGTGCTGCTATGGTGACCAGCGAGCTGAGATAAGGGGGGACTTTACCTAGCAGGTTCTTGTAGATGACCTGGAGCCAGTGGGTTAGCTGACAAGTATGAAGCGAGGGCCAGCCAACGAGAGTGTACAAGTCGCAGTGGTGGGTAGTATATGGGGCTTTGGTGACAAAACGGATGGCACTGTGATAGACTGCATTCAATTTGTTGAGTAGAGTGTTGGAGGCTATTTTGTAAATGACGTGGCCGAAGTCGAGGATCGGTAGGATGGTCAGTTTTACGAGGGTATGTTTGGCAGCATGAGTGAAGGATGCTTTGTTGCGAAATAGGAAGCCGATTCTAGATTTATTTTTTGGATTGGAGATGTTTAATGTGAGACTGGAAGGAGAGTTTACAGTCTAACCAGACACCTAGGTATTTGTAGTTGTCCACATATTCTAAGTCAAAACCGTCCAGAGTAGTGATGCTGGACGGGCGGGCAGGTGCGGGCAGCGATCGGTTGAAGAGCATGCATTTAGTTTTACTTGTATTTAAGAGCAGTTGGAGGTCATGGAAGGAGAGTTGTATGGCATTGAAGCTCGTCTGGAGGTTAGTTAATACAGTGTCCAAGGAAGGGCCAGAAGTATACAGAATGGTGTCGTCTGTGTGGAGGTGGATCAGAGAATCACCAGCAGAAAGAGCGACATCATTGATGTATACAGAGAAGAGTCAGCCCGATAATTGAACCCTGCACCCCCATAGAGACTGTCAGAGACAACAGGCCC
Organism: Oncorhynchus masou masou; assembly: GCF_036934945.1. NCBI lineage: Eukaryota > Metazoa > Chordata > Actinopteri > Salmoniformes > Salmonidae > Oncorhynchus > Oncorhynchus masou. The sequence continues at coordinate 18,565,649 of NC_088231.1, forward strand.
TCAGATTTGACACACTGAACTCTATCAGAGAAGTAGTTGGTGGACCAGGCGAGGCAATCATTTGAGAAACCAAGGCTGTTGTCTGCCAATAAGAATGTGGTGATTGACAGAGTCGAAAGCTTTTGCCAGGTCAATGAATACGGCTGCACAGTATTGTTTCTTATCGATTGCGGTTATGATGTCGTTTAGGACCTTGAGCGTGGCTCGGAAACCAGATTGCATAGCGGAGAAGGTTCGGTGGGATTCGAAATGGTCGGTATTCTATAATTTAATTTAAAATACGTGCACAGTGTCAAATTCATCATCATCACCAACCTGTCGTTGCAGTCTCTCGATGGTTGTGTCTGTTTAGGAGGCGTATTCCATGGAAGCGATTGTGGACGGACCCCTCTGAAGACTTTGTTCTATCTGCTCGAAATCTGGTGATCTGAAGTTCCATCAATTTCATTTTCCTCCGGAGAAATTCGTTCTCCTTGTGGCTTTGGGACATTTTCAGGTGTACAACCGCATAGCCATCGTCAACAACTTTGCATATTTCGGCTACAGCCGCGTTGGCTAGCACCTCCATGATTGAGGCTATCTGCGCCTGGAACTCGACCACGGAACCCGACATTGTCCCCCGACGCTTTTGGACTCTTTTCAATATGAAAAAGGTCTTTGTGTTTTCTATATTATGAGTATCTAGCAAGCTTTTCAAACAAATACAATAATATCAGAAACTAAACATGGATAGCTAGCTAACTTTGTTTGTAGCTCGCTGGTGAGATTATTTTTCCTGTTCCTCATCACAGTAATGTAATCATATGCTGGACTTGAAAGTTGGACACCGCCACCTACTGTATAGGAGTGCTCCACAATAACAACAATGTTGGAGCTCCATAATAAACATGTTTTCTGGTGTAAACAATATTTCATGATTTTTCTAAAATAAAGCATTTAACTATTTCTGGTATTTCTAATAGAAATAAACGACAGACAGTTAATTGACTTGAAAAAAAGTAAATTACAACAGTATGACAGACTAGCCTACTATTCATATATATGAATTCCATCATCTTTACAGCCTATCAATCTGATAGTAAATCTAAAGTATATTGTTGACAGGCAAATGGAAATCATTTTTTAATTACTGTTCACCTATACACATTCATAAGGATGTTTAAAATAACTTATACATTATCAGTCCACTCTGGACCAAGCATCAAGACAGTTGAACTGAAAACACAACCACGACACACAGAGGGTAGTGTTCATTGTGGAAACCATTCAAACGGTTCAAAACACATAGACCTAGTTTACATATGAAAACCCCACTAGTGTGAACCTGAGCCATTCCCCTAAAATCTAGGGCCAGGAGGTGTTCCCTGGTCTGGTCACGTGGTGTGGAAAAACTCCTGCTCCTGCCTTTCATTATGTCACAGGTGGAGCAGTGTTAAGTTGTCCCTAGATGCTGATCTTGGGTAAGTTTTAGTTTTTTTCCCACTAATGGTTAACGTTTTCCATGTCTTTGGGGAACCTGTTGGAGAGTAAATCCTTTGGGATGAAAAGTGTCCTCTCCTGACACTCAAAACGCAGAGCGAGGGAGAACTGTAGGGTTGAGGTCCAAGTTGCCAGATTTCAATGGACATCTCGCACCTTGAACCTCAACTCTACAGTTTTCCCTTACTCTGTAACTCTGTTTTTTGTTTTGTCACTCCAGCCTCGGGAAACCCTACACACTGTCGTGTGTGAAAAGGTTGGACATTTCTGAGATACTGGACCTGGTGTGCCTGGCATCAACGATCATACCACGCTCAAAGTCGCTTAGTTCACTCCTTTTTCCCATTCTAACGTTTAATTGAACAGTAACATTGCCTCAATGCCTGTCTGCCTGCTTTGCCTGATTCACTGTCTGTAGGAGCGTTCCATTTTCTTTAACGGGGTGGTGTACCTAATAAACTGGGCGGTGAGTGTATATTTAGGGTCAATATATATTTAGGGTCAATCTATATAGGGCCAATCTATATAGGATCAATCTATACTGAACAAAAATATAAACGCAAACATCAACAATTTCAAATATTTGACTGAGTAACAGTTCATATAAGTAAATCAGTCAATTAAGATACATAAATTAGGCCCTAATCTATGGATTTCACATGACTGGGAATACAGACATGCATCTGTTGTTCAGATACCTTCAAAAAAAAGATAAAGGCGTGGATCAGAAATCCCTTCAGTATCTGGTCTGACCACCATTTGCCTCATGCAGCGCGACACACATCCTTTGCATAGAGTAGATTAGGCTGTTGATTGTAGCCTGTGGAATGTTTTCCCACGCTGCTTCAATGGCTGTGTTGCTGGATATTGGCGGGAACTGGAACACACTGTTGATCCCAAGCATCCCAAACTTGCTCAATGGGTGACATGGTGAGTTTGCACTATGCAGGCCATGGAAGAACATTATCAGCTTCCAATAATTGTGTACAGTTACTTGCAACATGGGGCCGTGCATTATGCTAAAACATGAGTTGATGGTGGCGGATGAATGGCACTACAATGGGCCTTAGGATCTCGTCACGGTATCTCTGTGCATTGAAATTGTCATAGTTAAAATGCAATTGTGTTCAATGTCTGTAGCTTATGCCTGCCCACAACATAACCCCACCGCCACCTGTCCGGCCGACCGGTCCAATATCTGTCCGGCCGACCGGTCCAATATCTGTCCGGCCGACCAGTCCAATATCTGTCCGGATGACCGGTCCAATACCTTTCTGGCCAACCGGTCTTATATCTGTCTGGCCGACCAGTCCTATCTGTCCGGCCGACTGGTCCAATATCTGTCCGGGCCGACCGGTCCTATCTGTCTGGCCGACCGGTCCCTTCTGGTCAGAGGAGAAAGGAAGAGTCAGAGAGAGAGACAAAAGAACATCAACAAGACCTTTCATGATGTGACGGGGAAGATAGCCAAATTGTTGGTATGGCGCAACAACACTTGTGTGCACATTCCCCTTCGATGGAATTGTGAACCTTTCTGCAGATGAGTTCATATCATATCTAATTCAATACATTTCAATTTGTCTGTTCATAGAAAGTCAATTTTCTTTCTCTCAATCTTTCATTTACATAGGTCAGGGTTGAGCTGGGCTGGACCAAGAGTGATTACATCACTGGTGAAAAGTCAGTGATAAAAATATATTCAGTTGACTTTCATCCCACTGGGCAAAAACTGGTTGAATCATCTTTGTTTCCATGTCATTTCAACCCCCCCAAAATCAATGTGATGACATTGAATCAACGTGGAAAACTGATTGGATTTTCAAAAAGTGTCACGACTTCCGCTGAAGTCGGCTCCTCTCCTTGCTCGGGCGGCGTTCGGTGGTCCACGTTACCGGCTTTCTAGCCATCGCCGCTCCATTTTTCATTGATCCATTTGTTTTGTCTTGTTCCCTGCACACCTGGTTTTCATTCCCCAATCAATCTACATGTATTTATTCCTCTGTTCCCCATCATGTCTTTGTGTCAGATTGTTTATGTTACGTGTGTATTGTTGACGCACCAGACTGGCTTGTTTTTCCCGTGTTATTTTTCACAAAGATGTTTATTGTTAAACATAATTCTTGTGACTGTTTTGCGCATTTTGCACTTTTGCCTAAATAAAGTGTGCGCCTGTTTCACAAATCTCTGCTCTCCTGCACCTGACTTCGCTACCAGTACGCACACATCTGACAAAAAGTAATCAACGTAAGGGCATTTAGTCTTTTTTTCACCAAACTTTTAACATAAATCCAATGACATGGTGACTTTTTTTTGTTGATTTCATGTTAATTAACTGGACCAAATTTTAATCAAAACTAGATGTCAGTCAGGGCCCAGTGGGATGTTAGTCTGTCAGCCCTATCTACTTTGACATCATCCTCTCTCCTTCCCAACTTTCTCCCCTCCTCTGGCTCTCTCGCTCTATTCCTGACACAGGCCTGATGAGCTGGTCTCAGGAATAAAATGGACAGATAGGACCAGTCGGCCGGCCAAATAGGACCAGTCGGCCGGACAGATAGGACCAGTCGGCCGGACAGATAGGACCAGTCGGCCGGACAGATAGGACCAGTCGGCCGGACAGATAGGACCAGTCGGCCGGCCAAATAGGACCAGTCGGCCGGACAGATAGGACCAGTCGGCCGGACAGATAGGACCAGTCGGCCGGACGGCCAGATAGTAACAGATGGGTCCGGTTTATGTCGTGCCAATTAACTCTCTGGATGACACACATACACAATCCATGTCTCAATGCTAAAAAACAACTTATTTAGCCTGCCTCCTCACCTTCATCTACACTGATTGAAGTGGATTTAACAGGTGACATCAATAGGCGTATTTAGGGTCAAGAAGTACCATGGAATTCTTTGAAAAATATTATTTATTGATGGAATTCTAGGAATGAATAAACATCAACAGCCATTGGTCAAATTGTTACAGAAGAACAGACAGTTTTTCAGTCTCACAGTAGAATTTCAGTATCTGCTATAACTTTAGTGTGAGGCACACAGTATTATTAGAAGAACACAACCATGATCAACCTGAACAGTCAATGTGAGTGATGCTGTTGGCCTTAAAGAAGCCAAGAAAACGTAACAGTCTTTGTAGATAATGTAAATATGAACCACGTTGTATTGTAGACATATGAGACCAGGGCAAACATCCTGCAGACATACGACTATGTTAGAACCAATGACGTTTGAACTCATGATATTGCTATAACAGCTTTTTTCAATAGTGTTAGGTTCTAATTCTCAGAGTAAACAACTCAACAGACACTATGAAAGCTTAACCAAGTTTATTCTCCCAGAAGATCAATACAGCTGCATTAGACAAAACATGTTTCCACCAACAAGTTTATATACTCCAGTTTAGATGCACTCCTCCTTGTCTCCAACCCTGACATCTGTTATGGTTCGACAGGAAGACGAAGTGATGACCTCAGTCCCCTTGATGCCTAATCCAAAGCTCTCTCCCCTTATCAATGCCTGCAACATGTGATCGCTTCCCTGCCCAACTCACGGCTGTCATGGTGCCTGGTACCAGACTGTGTCTCTTCTCCTCCCAGAAGGACCCCTCCCATAGGATCCCTGATGGCTAACAATAACATATCCTGACATAATGTAAATGTTATACATTACCCTCTCCCCCTCTGTGACATATCCTGACATAATGTAAACGTTACACATTACCCTCTCCGCCTCTGTGACATATCCTGACATAATGTAACTGTTATACATTACCCTCTGTGACATGAATAAGTATATTTCATATTCTCAGAACCCAACAATAGGAATCTCTTGCTTCTGTGTCAGTTTTCAATGATGAAGCTTCTGATGTCTATTCAGATTGCTGGATTGGGAGAACCTGCGCCCGCACTGTACACAACTGAAGGGCTTCTCTCCAGTGTGGACGTTCTGGTGCACTTGGAGCTTGCTGGGGGACACAAAGCTCTTCTCACACAAGGTGCAGGCGAACACCCGCTTTCTGGTGTGGATGACGACGTGCTGCCGCAAGTCACTCTCGTGAACAAACTTCTTATGGCAGCTCGGGCAACCGTACGGTCGTTCTATCGTGCCAGGTCTAATGTGATTAGCAAGATTACTTGAGTGAGAGGAAGTTGTGGCGCTTGGTCTAAAATGGCCGACAGGAAGTGAGGTATGAGCTGGTTGTTGAGCTCCTCTTCCTGGTATTTCAGAGTGTCTATGGAGGCTTGCCAATGAGCGCAAACTAGCTTTATTGGCCTCACCTGTATTTCCTGCGTCAAGACGGGTGCTTGTATTTATCTCTGTGGGACGGAATCCGGGTGAAACCAACTGCACAGTGTCTCTCATTGATTTGTGGTGTACAGGGTGAATCGATGATGCGTTTCTGTTAAACACTCCCACTCCCTGCTTATTTCCAGACCCATTGACCTGTGGTGTAGTAGATGTACCCACCTGACCCCACTCAAAATCTCTATCTACCTGCTGCCCACTGGATACAGAGTCAATCACTATCACATGTTCTGATGAGGAATGGTATGACTTGGGGGAAAAGCCAAGGACGACGTCAGATCCACTGACCTCCATAGCGGTGTTGTTGTAGTTGTTGTTGCCTCTGGGGCCACTGAGCTGGAAGGCGGGGTCCTCTGTGGTGGCTGCAGCCAGTTGGGTGGTTAGTTCTCTGCTGCCCTCCACTGTTCTAGCTGGGTGGCTGAACCTAGAGTCCTGGTCATCTGCTTCTCCCTCCACCTTGATGATCAGCAGGTCTGGTTCCCCTTCCTCTGTCTGCTGGGGTTAAGTGAGAGAGATGAGTGAAACAGAGCATATGCTTTCTACATGCCTAAACATCAGACTGTTACCATGGTTACCCCGTGGATATTCAGTCTGAAAGAAGTCTGCCTAAAAAAGACGCAGCCAGAAGAGTCTCTGCTGACTGCTGATGGAGATAAGTGGGAGAGATGAGTGAGTGAGACAGGGCATACACTATCTACTGAATGGAGATATGGGCATGACATGGGATTTAGTGAACTTCATAGTAGTTGTCTTGTTGTTATTGTGTTATAATCAGTGGTGTAATGGAGGGTAAACTCCACCTTTTGTATTTTGTGCAAAAGCCTTCATAAAGACATTGGGTAGAAGTAAAATAATAGACCAATACAAATATAATTTTACATATACAGTGCATTCCAAATGTATTCAGACCCCTAGACCTTTTCCACATTTTGTTACGTTACAGCCTTATTCTAAAATGGATTAAATTGTTTTTTCCCCCTCATCTATCTACACACAATACCCCATAATGACAAAGCAAAAGCAGGTTTTTCAGACATTTTTGCCAAAAAAAGAAAGAACTGATATCACATTCACATAAGTATTCAGACCCTTTACTCAGTACTTTGTTGAAGCACCTTTACCAGCAATCACAGCATTGAGTCTTCTTGGGTATGACGCTACAAGCTTGGCACACCTGTATTTGGGGAATTTCTTCCATTCTTCTCTGCAGATCCTCTCAAGCTGGTTCAAGTCCGGGCTCTTGCTGGGCCACTCAAGGACATTCAGAGACTTGTCACGTAGCAACTCTTGCGTTGTCTTGGCTGTGTACTTAGGGTAGTTGTCCTGTTGGAAGGTGAACCTTCGCCCCTGTCTGTGGTCCTGAGCGCTCTGGGGCAGGTTTTCATCAAGGATCTATCTGTACTTTGCTCCGTTCATCTTTCCCTCAATCCTGACTAGTCTCCCCAGTGCCGCTGAAAAACATCCCCACAGCATGATGCTGCCACCACTATGCTTCATCTTAGGGATGGTGCCAGGTTTTCTCCAGACGTGACGCTTGGCATAAAGTCCATAGAGTTCAATCTTGGTTTCATCAGACCAGAGAATATTGGTTCTTGTGTTCTGAGAGTCCTTTAGGTGCCTTTTGGCAAACTCCAAGCAGGCTGTCATGTGCCTTTTACTGAGGAGAGGCTTCCATCTGGTCACTCTATCATAAATGCCTGATTGGTGGAGTGCTGCAGAGATGGTTGTTCTTCTGCAAGGTTCTCCCATCTCTAAAGAGGAACATCAGGTTGTTGGTCACCTCCATGACCAAGGCCTTTCTCCCCCGATTGCTCAGTTTGGCCGGGTGGCCAGATTTAGGAAGAGTCTTGGTGGTTCCAAACTTCTTCCATTTAAGAATGATGGAGGCCACTGTGTTCTTGGGGATCTTCAATTCTTCAGAAATGTTTTGGTACCCTTCCCCAGATCTGTGCCTTGATACAATCCTATCTCAGAGCTCTACAGACAATTCCTTTGACTTCATGGCTTGGTTTTTGATCTAACATGCACTGTCAACTGTGGGACCTTATATAGACAGGTGTGTGTCTTAACAAATCAAGTCCAATCAATTGAATTTACCAAGGGTGGACTCCAATCAAGTTGTAGAAACATCAAGAATGAAGCACGGGGGTGGCAGCATCATGTTGTAGGGGTGCTTTGCTGCATTAGGGACTAGTGCACTTCACAAAATAGATGGCATCATGAGGAAAGAAAATGATGTGAAATATATTGAAGCAACATCTCAAGACATCAGTCAGGAAGTTAAAGCTTGGTCGCAAATGGTCCTTCTAAATGGACAATGACCCCAAGCATCCTTCCAAAGTACTGGCTATATGGCTTAAGGACAACAAAGTCAAGTTATTGAAATGGCCATAACAAAGCCCTGACCTCAATCCCATAGGAAATCTGTGGGCAGAACTGAAAAAGTGTGTGCGAACAAGGAGGACTACAAACCTGACTCAGTTACACCAGCTCTGTCAGGAGGAATGGGTCAAAATTCACCCAACTTATTGTGGGAAGCTTGTGGAAGGCTACCCAAAACATTTGACCCAAGTTAAACAATTTAAAGGCAATGCTACCAAATACTAATTGAGTGTATGTAAACTTCTGACCCACTGGGAATGTTATGAAAGAAATAAAAGCTGAAAGAAATCCTTCTCTCTACTATTATTCTGACATTTCACATTCCTAAAATAAAGTGGTGATCCTAACTGACCTAAAACAGGGATTTTTTTTATAGGATTAAATGTCAGGAATTGTGAAAAACTGAGCTTAAATGTATTTGGCTAAGGTGTATGTAAACTTCCAACTTCAACTATACGTAAACAAGCAATTTTGTTTTTTAAATTTGTATTACATTTGCAAAAATTCTAAAAACCTGTTTTCGCTTTGTCATTATGGGGTATTATTGTGTGTAGATTGATGAGGGGGAAAAACGATTCATTCAATTTTAGAACAAGGGAGTAAAATGTAACAAAATGGAAGAAGGAAAGGCATCTGAATACCGTCTGAAGGCACTGCATCTTAAACCTCTTAAGGATCTGGCCCTTTTTAAAATGTTCCTCTAAAATGACAACCAAATCTAACTGCCTGGAGCCCAGGACCTGAAGCAAGGATATGCATATTCTTGATACCATTTGAAAGGAAACACTTTGAAGTTTGTGGAAATGTGAAATGAATATAGGAGAATATAACACATTAGATCTGGTAAAAAATAATACAAACAAAAAAACATGTGTTTTCTATTTATTATTTTGTTCCATCATCTTTGAAATGCAAGAGAAAGGCCATAATATCATATTTTTAGCACAATTTAGATTTTGTTCCCTAGATGGAAGCAGTATGTGTGCAAAGTTTCAGATTGTTCCAGTGAAGCATTACAATACCAGACAATATTTTGTATCAAGTCTGCCCAAATGTGCCGAATTGGTCAATTGATACATTTTCAAGTACATAACTATAGAGAACATACAAAGATTATATGGTAATAAAAATGTTACGTTTACACACTACCAGGAATGTCATACATGATGGCTCATTAGCATATACACTAACTTTCAAACATCTAGATGGCTGGTTGGGGTGGGTGTGGAGCCAGAGACAGCAAGGCTTCAAACTGTAGAACCCAGTTCCCACATTTGAATATAAAACTTATCAAACAAAACTATGCTACATTTTATCTCTGGGACCTTCATGATGGCAAATCAGAGCAAGATTACTGAATGTAAGTACATTATTTACCTTCAGAGGTGAATGTATCAAACCAGTTGCCGTGCTAAGTTTTTAAGTCTTTTTTTCACTGTGAAAGCTACTGTAAATTGGACAGTGCAGTTAGATTAACAATAATTTAAGCTTTCTGCCCATATAAGACATGTCTATGTCCTGGAAAGTTCGCTGTGACTGACAACTGTCATACTAATAACATTAGCACACGTTAGCTCAACCGTCCGGGTATAGGGACACCGATCCCGTAGAGATTAAAAGACCATGTTTTCATGAATTTGATTATATACTCTTGAATCACATTCAAAAACAGCAAGGCACATGAACAAGGAAGTAGGCAGGACTTTCATAGCGTATTGCAATAACCTAACTGACATAAAGCTAATCCATAGCTTTTTTCCCATAGGAATCTCTTGCTACTGTGTCTAGGGTTGGCACAATTACCGTACAACACTGTAACCGATGGCTATGGATGAAGACTGTCATGAAAATGTAATAAACCATAAAAACTAAATATATATATTTTTATTTTTTATTTTGTGGATCGAACAGCTGACAGAAAACGGGACGGACGGGCATTTGTGAGGTTGAATCAATTTCTGCCATAGAATTAGGAATTAGAATACAAGAATGGACATTAAAGGTCTTATAACAGTATTAAAGTCAGCCATTTTGTTCAATGAGTTGGTCAACCATGGTCAGCCAGTGTGATGTGATAAGATATTGTGTAAAATAATGATTTTGAAGATTAACTGCACAGTATATTTATTAGCTAGCCAGTGGAATGATTTCCAATAATTGTTCAAATGAACTGACAATATGGCAACATTCCATACAAACAGTGCAGTCAATCCACAGCCAGACACTGGCTGAAAACAGCAGATGATAGGTCTTATACAAGTTGTAAATGCAATAAGTACTGATATTGTATCATATTACAACATTCACAGCTTTCAAAGAAAACAAAAAGGGAGACATTTATGGTCTGTTTATATATATTATAGAGACTATTTATACAGAAAATGTGTATAAAACCTGTATAAACTGTATTTATAATTTCATGACAATATTTTAGGTTAACAATCATATTTCTGATATATCACATGCCTTACTTTTATAATTCATAAAAGCAGGAAATGCATCACGTCTGCCTCTACGGCCATCCGTTCCAATTAGACCAGATTGGATTTCTCCCTGACCACAATGGCTGCCATTCTCACTCCATTCTAGAACTGAGTGTTTATGACATAGCCCCTCTAGTAATTTAATAGGATCTCCATGGTTTCTGCTGTAACATGGACTCTCCGAAGTGATGAAACGTTGTTGCTACTTGCTAAAACAAGTCAGGAGTGGAGGAGAGGACAAAATGTGCATCTTTTGCTATTCAAACAGTTATAACGGTGACCACAGTCATTTGGCTGACCAATCACTATCATCCAAAGTTCCTTGACCGTCACTGCCCGATTTGTGCCAGTCTCAATGATGAAGCTTCTGATGTCCATTCAGATTGCTGGAGTGAGAGAACCTGCGCCCACACTGTGCACAACTGAAGGGCTTCTCCCCAGTGTGGACTTGGTGGACTTGGAGCTTGCTGGGGGACACAAAGCTCTTCTCACACAACATGCAGGCGAACGCTCGCTTCCTGGTGTGGATGATCATGTGATGCTGTGAGTCACTCTCGTGGAGAAACTTTTTATTGCAGCTCGGGCAACCGTACGGTCGTTCTACAGTGCCAGGTCTAAAGTGTGAGGCGAAATTACTGGAGTGAGAGAAAGTTGTGGCGCTTGGTCTAAAATAGCCGTCATGAAGTGACGCAGGAAGTGGTTGTTGAACTCCTCTTCCTGGTATTTCAGAGTGTCTATGGAGGCTTGCCAACGAGCACCGACAAGCTTTGTTGGCCTCACCTGCATTTCCTGTGCCAGGCCAGCGTGTATTTTTCTCTGAGGGTCGGAAGCCAGGTGAAACCAATTGCGTTGTGTTGTCTATCATCGATTTGGGGTGAATCATTGGTGCGTTTCTGTTAAACCCTCCCACTCCCTGCCTATTTCTAGTCCCATTGATCTGTGGTGTAGTAGCTGTACCCACCTGACCCCACTCTAAATCTCTATTTACCTGCCGGCCAGTGGATACAGAGTCAATCACTATCACATGTTCTGATGAAGAATGGAATGACTTGGGGGAAAACCTGTGGTTTTCTAACCCTACACTTCTCATTTCTATGTCTGAGCTATTCTGTGTTTCTAGGCCCACTGGGCCACTCCCTAGGTCCATTACTTTAGTGTGATCAGCAGAGGTGCCATCATCAGTCGCTACTACCTCTCTCCACACCTGGTTTAAAGAATCTCTTAGGAGATTGAGGCCCCCGTTCATGTCACACTTTGTGTCCAGACTCTGTCTCTCTGCTCTGGGTTCAAATCCTGTGTGTTTCTGTGGTCCCTGGTTCACAGTCCCTGTTTCTGACTGGAAGAGAATGGCCTCAGATCCACTGACCTCCATAGCTGTGTTGATGTTGTTGCCTCTGGGCTGGAAGGCAGGGTCTGTAGTCGGTTGGGTGGTTAGCTCTCTGCTGCCCTCCACTGTTCTAGCTGGGTGGCTGATCCTAGAGTCCTGGTCATCTGCTTCCCCCTCATCCTTGATGATCAGCAGGTCTGGTTCCCCTTCCTCTGTCTCTGCTGACTGCTGATGGGGTTACGTGGGAGAGATGAGTGAGTGAGACAGAGCATACACTATCTACTGAATGGAGATATGGGCATGACATGGGATTTAGTGAAATTCATAGTAGTTGTCTTGTTGTTATTGTGTTATAATCAGTGGTGTAGTGGAGGGGAAACTCCGCCGTCTGTATGTTACACATGCCTTTATAACCCTTTGGCACAAAAATGCATTGAAAGTATAGGGACTGTTACTTTACTCACCGCAAACGGCAATCACTTTTTACTTGCCTATTTTTAACCACTACATCACTAGTTATAATGTGCTGGTATATACACGTCTATACAGACATAACCTCATCCCCAGGTGGAAGGGAGTGTCTGGTGTCCGAGACTAAAACAGATATAACTCTGTGACAGTCTAAAATCGGGTGTTAAAATTGGAACTTACCTCATCACTTGTAGCATCCATATGCTTTGATGGAGAGACATCCTCTTGGTCCACGTCTATGGGCTGTCTGTCTCTTTGAATGCTGCTGTTCCCAAAACTCCTGTTGGAAAGTCTGTTTCTGCTTTGCCAAGTAGGTCCTGGAAATAAAGAGGAGGTTCATTTGACCCCATCCATCAATGGTGTTTTACAAAGTACAAAGCAAACATACAGTAATACCTTCATGACATACACTACTGTTCAAAGGTTTGGGGTCACTTAGAAATGTCTTGTTTTTGAAAGAAAAGCACATTTTTTGTCTATTAAGATAACATCAAATTGATCAGAAATACAGTGTAGACATTCTTAATGGCGTAAATGAATATTGTAGCTGGAAATGGCAGATTCTTTATGGAATATCTACATAGGGGTACAGAGGTCCATTATCAGCAACCATCACTCCTGTGTTCCAATGGCACGTTGTGTTAGCTAATCCAAGTTTATGATTTTAAAAGGCTAAATTATCATTAGAAAACCCTTTTGTAATTACAGCTGAAGTCGGAAGTTTACATACACTTAGGTTGGCGTCATTAAAACTAATTTTCAACCACTCCACAAATTTCTTGTTTGCAAACTATAGTTTTGGCAAGTTGGTTAGGACATCTACTTTGTGCATGACACAAGTAATTTTTCCAACAATTGTTAACAGATTATTTCACTTATAATTTAATGTATCACAATTCCAGTGGGTCAGAAGTTTACATACACTAAGTTGGCTGTGCCTTTAAACAGCTTGGAAAATTTCTGAAAATTATGTCATGGCTTTAGAAGCTCTGATAGGCTAATTGACATCATTTGAGTCAATTGGAGGTGTACCTGTAGATGTATTTCAAGGCATACCTTCAAACTCAGTGCCTCTTTGCTTGACATCATGGGAAAATCTAAAGAAATCAGCCAAGACCTCAGAAAAACAATTGTCGACCTCCACAAGTCTGATTCATCCTTGGGAGCAAATACCAAATGCCTGAAGGCACCACATTCATCTGTAGAAACAATAGTACGCAAGTATAAACACCATGGGACCACGCAGGCGTCATACCGCTCAGGAAGGAGACGCGCTCTGTCTCCTAGAGATGAACGTACTTTGGTGTGAAAAGTGCAAAACAATCCCAGAACAACAGCAAAGGACCTTGTGAAGATGCTGGAAGAAACAGGTACAAAAGTATCTATATCCACAGTGAAACGAGTCCTATATCGACATAACCCGAAAGGCCGCTCAGCAAGGAAGAAGCCATTGCTCCAAAACCTCCATAAAAAAGCCAGACTCCAGTTTGCAACTGCACATGGGGACAAAGATCGTACTTTTTGGAGAAATGTCCTCTGGTCTGATGAAACAAAAATAGAACTGTTTGGCCATAATGACCATCGCTTTGTTTGGAGGAAGAAGGAGGGAAGCTTGCAAGCCGGAGAACACCATCCCAACCGTGAAGCACGAGGGTGGCATCATGTTGTGGGGGTGCTTTGCTGCAGGATGGACTGGTGCACTTCACAAAATAGATGGCATCATGAGGAAAGAAAGTGATGTGAATATATTGAAGCAACATCTCAAGACATCAGTCAGGAAGTTAAAGCTTGGTCGCAGATGGGTCTTCCAAATAGACAATGACCCCAAGCATACTTCCAAAGTTGTGGCAAAATGGCTTAAGGACAACAAAGTCAATGTATTGGGGTGGCCATCACTAAGCCCTGACCTCCATCCTATAGAATGACTCAGTTAATGACTCATCCTACAAGCCTGACTCAGTTACACCAGCTCTGTCAGGTGGAATGGGCCAAAATTCACCCAACTTATTGTGGGAAGCTTGTGGAAGGCTACCCGAAACATTTGACTCAAGTTAAACAATTTAAAGGCAACGCTACCAAAGACTAATTGAGTGTATGTAAACTTCTGGCCCACTGGGAATGTGATGAAAGAAATAAAAGCTGAAATAAATCATTGTCTCTACTATTATTCTGACATTTCACATTCTTAAAATAAAGTGGTGATCCTAACTGACCTAAGACGCCAAATATTTACTAGGATTAAATGTCAGGAATTGTGAAAAACTGAGTTTAAATGTATTTGGCTGAGGTGTATGTAAACTTCCGACTTCAACTGTATGTTAGCACAGCTGAAAACTGTTGTCCTGATTAAAGCAACAATAAAATTGTCATTCTTTAGACTAGTTGAGTATCTGGAGCATCAACATTTGTGGGTTCGATTACAGGCTCAAAATGGCCAGAAACAAAGACATTTCTTCTGAAACATTACCTGACTATTTACATATCAGGAATTACCATTTGGGTATATATTTGAAACCCAACCTATGCTTAATCCACTAAAATATGTCACATTCAATGTAAAAGGTCTTAACAGCCCGATTAAGAGGAAGAGAGTCTATACATAATTTAAGAAATGAAAGGCTGACATTGTGTTTTTACAAGAAACACATCTTACAGACAGTGAAACTAAAGAGGGAATGGGTATGACAAGTTTTTGAGTCCTCTTTTAACTCCAAAGGAAGAGGAACTGCAATTTTGATAAGTAGACACATCCCCTTCTGCGTCAACAATTAAACGCTTACCTTCTAATAAATCTCCCTCCAGAGTTCTATAAAGAATTTAAGGAGCTGTTGGTCCCCTACCTTATGGGAGAACTTAAAAAAGTAGGGGAGGACAACTGCTTTCCAGAGTCTCTCTCTCAAACAGTGATAACAGTAATTCACAAGAAAGGGAAAAAAAACCTAAAGTGCGCCTCCTATAGACCAATCTCTCCTTAACACAGATTGTAAACTGGTCACCAAGATGCTATCTAGGAGACTGGAGTCATGTCTTCCCCTGTTGGTCAACCCAGATCAGACTGGCTTCAAAATTAATAGATTGTCCTCCAATAATGTCAGAAGGTTTGTTGATATAATTCACCTTGCTAACAAAAACAAAATAGTTAAGTGTGGCAGTCTCCCTCGACGCCGAAAAGGCCTTTGAAAGGGTTGAATGGCCATATCTCTTTCGCTTCTTGGAATTTGTTTTAGGTCCCGTGTTTGTAAATAGACATTGTAACGATGTAGCTAATAACTGTTGTAATGGGGAACATTATTGTAGCAACACACCTTTGGAGGGAAGGCAATCCCGCGCTGTGTTAGCTAAGTTTTCATGTCATCGGGAGTAGTTTGTAAAGGTTGAAGTGTGTAAAGGTTGAAGTGTGTATGTTAGGATGGTAACACTATAATAATTAAGGATGAAGTGTGTATGTTAGGATGGTAACGCTATAATAATTAAGGATGAAGTGTGAATTCATGCCAGGAATAATAAGTGTGAAGTTTGATTTCCTCCCTTCTGTAATAAGCAGCCAATCAGGTATTTTTCCTTTATTCATGTGTTTAATCTGATACTGTTACAGCTCCGGCTAAACTGTTTATGTATGTAAGCACTTCAGAGTTATACCAAGCTAATAAGTCACTCGTAAGATAAGAAGGTTGTAGGAGTGTGCTTAACTGTATTTTCATTTACTTTATAGTTCTCACAGAAGGTGATAATTCTGACTAAAACTACAGAATAAAGCCACCAGTTAAAATCAAGGAACGGTTGTTCTTGTGGTTACCGGAGGGAGCTACACCCACCCCTTCGCCCTCGCCATCGAATCATTGGCTGAGGCTATTAGAATGTGCCCTGACATACATGGCTTTGAGGTGGGCCCCCATACCCATAAATTATCACTCTTTGCGGACGACCTTATATTATTTCTAACGAAGCCAGAACATTCCCTCTCTCACCTACAGAACCTATTACAGCGTTATAGTTATTTCTCTGGATATAAGGTCAATTTTGATAAAAGTGAAATCTTATATTTGTCTGTCTTTGACCATCATACCATCAAGCATCAGTTACCTTTTAGATGGTTGCCTATGGGCTTGACATATTTGGGCATAATGGTGGATGGTAATCTGAACAACCTCTATAAACTCAATCTGGCCAGCTTGTTGCATAAGGTGGAGGGTGACCTGTGTAAATGGATGGACTTGCCTCTCACTCTACTGGGTAGAATCAATGTAATTCAAATGAATGTCCTGCCCAGATTTCTATATCTGTTTCAATCTCTCCCCATCCCTGTGCCCGCAGCATTCTTTTCCTCTCTCGACAAGCTGACCAGACGGTTTATCTGGCATGGCAAAACCCCAAGGGTTGGCCTGGACAAACTGACCCTTGATTACGGCCAAGGGGGCTTAAACCTCCCCAATTTCAGAATGTACAATTGGACTGCAGTCTAGATTTCTCGCTCAGAGGTTTGACAATGGTCCCTCTCCCTCATGGTTGAACAGTTTGATAAATTATTGAATTTTTGTTTTGAATGTTCTTAATTGGAAAATGCAAAAATAAAAAAATTATATTTTTTAACTCAGAAGTTTCCAGCTACAATAGCAACATTGACAATGTCTACACTGTATTTCTGATCAATTTGATGTTATTTTAATGGACAAAGTGTGTTTTTCATTCAAAAACAAGGACATTTCTAAGTGACCCCGAACTTTTGAACGGTAGTGCATGTAATGTGTATATAGAGCTAGAGGGATCCTAGCTGTATTGACAGTACAAAGTAAGCATGAGACGTCATATATGGAATGTCAATAATACTGCTGGGCCCTAACTGTATTGACATTACATAAATCATGGATGTATTATGCTAGCTTTAAACTTTGTAAAACACAATTGATGGGCGGGGTCAAATTGAAGATTAATGTAATGTAAGCTATGTGCACTGTC
Source organism: Oncorhynchus masou masou (assembly GCF_036934945.1). Lineage (NCBI taxonomy): Eukaryota > Metazoa > Chordata > Actinopteri > Salmoniformes > Salmonidae > Oncorhynchus > Oncorhynchus masou. Next base: position 18,583,060 of record NC_088231.1, read on the forward strand.
AAATTCATCATCATCACCAACCTGTTGTAATCTCTCGATGGTTGTGTCTGTTTAGGAGGCGTATTCCATGGAAGCGATTGTGGACGGACCCCTCTGAAAACTTTGTTCTCTCCGCTCGAAATCTGGTGATCTGAAGTTCCATCAATTTCATTTTCCTCCGGAGAAATTCGTTCTCCTTGTGGCTTTGGGACATTTTCAGGTGTACAACGGCATAGCCATCGTCAACAACTTTGCAGATTTCGGTTACAGCCGCGTTGGCTAGCACCTCCATGATTGAGGCTATCTGCGCCTGGAACTCGACCACGGAACCCGACATTGTCCCCCGACGCTTTGTCCTCTTTTCAATGTAACAGTGTTTGCGTTTTATATATTATGATTATCTACAGTTATCTACCAATCTATTAAAACAAATAATCATAACAGAAACTTAACGTCAACTTGCAGCTAGCTTTGTTTGTAGCTAGCTGGTGAGATGTTTTATTTTATTTCCTCACGTCACAGTAATGTAATCATACGTGGACTGTGGAATTTAAAGTTTAACACCGCCACCTACTGTACAGGAGTGCGGCACAACAATGTTGTACCTACGTAATGAACAACATGTTCTCTGGTGAAAACAATATTTCATTATTTTTTTTAAATAAATAATTTCACTATTTGGGGTATTTCTAATAGAAATAAACAACAAACGATTTACAACAGTATGACAGCCTAGATATGACTTTAATCCACATCTTTACAAGCCTATCAATCTGATTGTCAATCTACTATATCTTGTCGAAAGGCAAATGGAAATAAATTGTTAATTGCTGTTCTTTGGTACATCCCCGGAAACGATACAATTTCATAAGGATGTTCAAAATCTTAACTTGTTATAACTTATACATTATCAGTCCACTCTGGACCAAGCATCAAGCCAGTTGAACTGAAAACACAACCACTACACACAGAGGGAAGCATTCAATGGGGAAACCAATTAAACTGTTAAAAACACATGGATTCAAGTTTTCATATGAAACCCCCAGTAGTGTGGAGCCCTTATAACTAGGGCCAGGAGTTTTCCCCTGCTCTGGTCATGTGGTGAGGAAAAACTCCTGGCCCTGACCATCTTTACACCTGGTGGTGTAGTATGAAGTTGCACTGGAGCTGCCTCTTGCCCGAGCAAGGCGTTAGCTGTTGTGGATGCTTTTCCATGCATTTCAATGAAGTAGTAGAGCCACTGTTGATATTCAGGAACGGGGCTTGCTTCCCTCTTTGGGGAATCTGGTGGAAAGTAACACTCGGGTGGACAGTCTGTTGAAATCGGGCGACTTGGACCTGGATCCTACAGTTCTCCCTCGCTCTGCATTTTGAGTGTCAGGGGGACACTTCTCTGTCTGTCCAGACTCTATTCCCCCTCCCCATCTCCCTCTTCCACAGCATATTTGGCCTAAAAAAGAGGTGGGGGGAATTAAATTGACGGGCATGAGCTCTACAAAGCTCTCAAACAAACACATCTATTATAACTCAGCTATTATAGTCGTACTGACTTAACTCATTGACACAGAAAATCTGAAATGTCTCTCTCCTCAAAACCTCTCTCTATGAAAAGCAAACTGACATTTACTCCTGAGGTGCTGACCTGTTGCAACCTCTATAGACACTGTGATTATTATTATTATTATTATCTATGAACGTTTGAACATCTTTAACAACGATCTGGCCTTCATGACCATGTACTTTATAATCTCCACCGGACACAGCCAGAAGAGGACTGGCCACCCCTCAGAGCCTGGTTCCTCTCTAGGTTTTTCCTGCCTTCCTAGGGAGTTTTTCCTAGCCACCATGCTTCTCCATCTGCATTGCTTGCTCGTTGGGGTTTTAGGCTGGGTTTCTATATCGGCACTTTGTGACATCTGCTGATGTAAAAAGGGCTTTATAAGTACATTTGATTGATCGATAATTCCCTGTACTTTTGAAAGGAAAATTACCTTTCCTGCTTGATTTAATTTGTCAGCAAGGTGAGAACATAGATACCTACCAAAATAAAAGAAACACCAACAAAGTAATTTAATAGGGTGTTGGGCCACAACGAGCCAGAACTGCTTCAATACACCTTGGCATAGATTCCACAAGTGTCAGGAACTCTATTAGAGGGATGTGACGCCGTTCTTCCACGAGAAATTCCATAATTTGGTGCTTTGTTGATGGTCGTGGAAAACACTTCAAAAAAGTGTTTAATTGGATTGAGATCTGGTGACGAAGACGGTCATGGCATATGGTTGACATCGTTTTCATGCCCATTAAACTATTCAGTGACCACTGGTGCCCTATGGATGGGGGAATTGTCATCCTATGGGGCATAACCTTTGTCGATAAAATAATGGCCAACCCAGCATTTTTATTCATGACCCTAAGCATGATGGGATAATAATTGATTAATTAACTCAGGAACCACACCTGTGTGGAAGCACCTACTTTCAATATACTTTGTATCCCTAATTTGTTTTCATTATTTTGGTAGTTACCTGTATATTTAGCGTCAATCTATATAGGGTCAATATATATTTAGGGTCAATCAATATAGGAGGGGTATTCAAATCTTACCCTATGAGGTCCGGATCCTGCTGGTTTTCTGTTCTACCTGATGGCTATATAGGGTCAACCTATATTTATGGTCAATATACTGTATATTTAGGGCCAATCTATATAGTGGCAATATATATTTAGGGTCCATATACTGTATATTTAGGGACAATATGTTTAGGATCAATCTATATTGGGTATATATACAGAATCAGTCAAAAGTTTGGACACACCTACTCATTCAAGGGATTTTCTTAATGTTTTACTATTTTCTACATTGTAGAATAATAGTGAAGACATCACAACTATGAAATAACACATATGGAATCATGTAGTAACCAAAAAAGTGTCAAAATATATTGTATATTTCAGATTCTTCAAAGTAGCCACCCTTTGCCTTGATGACAGCTTTGCACAGTCTTGGCATTCTCTCAACCAGCTTCATGTCACCTGGGATGCATTTCAATTAACAGGCGTGCCTTGTTAAAAGTATATTTGTGGAATTTCTTTCCTTCTTAATGCATTTCAGCCAATCAGTTGTGTTGTGACAAGGTAGGGGTGGTATACAGAAGATTGTATTTTACCAAATAGGTCCATATTATGGCAAGAACAGCTCAAAATAGCAAAGAGAAACAACAGTCCATCATTACTTTAAGGCATGAAGGTCAGTCATTCCGGAACATTTCAAAAATGTTTTTACTTTCTGTGCAGTCACAAAAACCATCAAGCACTATGATGAAACTGGCTCTCATGATGACCGCCACAGGAAAGGAAGACCCAGAGTTACCTCTGCTGTAGGGAATAAATTAATTACATTTTTAACCTTTATTTAACTAGGCAAGTCAGTTAAGAACAAATTCTTATTTTCAATGACGGCCTAGGAACTGTGGATTAACTGCCTTGTTCAGGGGCAGAACGACAGATTTGTACCTTGTCAGCTCGGGTATTTGATCTTGCAACCTTTCGGTCACAAGTCCAACACTCTAACCACTAGGCTACCTGCCACCCCATTAGAGTTAGAGTTACCAGCCTCAGAAATTGCAGCCCAAATAAACACTTCACAGAGTTCAAGTAACAGACACATCTCAACATCAACTGTTCAGAGGAGACTGCATGAATCAGACCCAACTAGCACAATTGGTTCTTTGGAAATTGTAGGAACCTAAGTTTTTGGTTTCCCATTGGTTCTGGAAACAAAGTCATATGTTTCCTGACTGGTAAAGCTTAATGTCTTTTAAACGTTCTAAAAACAGAAGTGAACATTTAGCTTGTTCTGGGAGATTCTAAAAATGTTTTACTGTGGTTCCCTGAAAGTTTTACTGAGAGGTTTTATTAACGTTCTGAGAATGTAAATCTTAGTTTTTTTAAAGGTAATTAAATAACGTTCTGAGAATGTTTCAAGAAGACTTTCATAACACTGCTGGCTTAGTTTGGGTTAACTGTTTTAAACTCCAAGCACAGATGGGACACATGCAAACACATTTCTTTCTTTATTAAGGCACGGCACCAGTGAGATTTTAAACTATGATCTTCTGTTCTCTATCCATGAAATTAGTTCACTGTGCCACCATGATGGAGCTAACACGCCATCTTCATTTTTTTACTTATACAAAGCCCGTTAATTTTAGCCTATTCAAACAGACCCCTTTCAAAGGAAACAAGCCTTCATTAAGATCTGTTGTGGCCAATAAGTGGGATCGGACAATACACCTAAACACACTTAACAAGATAGAGGATAGAGTTATGCTGATGCTAAGAAAGGAATGCATGTTTTTACATAACATTCTTTGAAATGTTACTAATGTTTTCTGGTGGTTTTTATGGAACGTTTTAGGAAACCTGTTGGAAACGTTGCGCTGAAATTCACATCTAAGAAACATATGGTTCTCAGAACATTATGTGCTAGCTGTGGTCAATCTATATAGTGTCAATCTACATTCAGGATCACACTATACTGAGTCAAGAAGCACCACGGAATTCTTTGAAAAATATGATTTATTGATGGAATTATAGGAATTGACAAACAAACAGCAATAGCCATTGGTCAAATTGGTACAAATGGACAGTACAATTTCAGTAGCTGCTATAACTTTAGTCTGAGGCAGCTATATTGAACCATTATCAACCTTAACAGTCAATATGAGTGATGCTGTTGGCATTAAAGAAGACAAGAAAACGTAACAGTCTTTGTAGATAATGTAAATATGAACCACGTTGTATTGTAGACGTATGAGACCAGGGCAAACATCCTGCAGACATACGACTATGTTAGAACCAATGACGTTTGAACTCATGATATTTCTAAAACAGCTTTTTTCAATAGGAATCTCTTGCTTCCTTGTCAGTTCTCAATGATGAAGCTTCTGATGTCTTTTCAGATTGCTGGAGTGGGAGAACCTGCGTCCGCAATGTGTACAACTGAAGGGCTTCTCGCCAGTGTGGACATTTAGGTGCATTTGGAGCTTGGCGCGGGACACAAATCTCTTCTCACACAAGGTGCAGGCGAACGGCCGCTTTCTGGTGTGGATGACAGCGTGCTGCCGCAAGTCACTCTCGTGGACAAACTTCTTATTGCAGCTCGGGCAACCGTACGGTCGTTCTACGGTACCAGGTCTAAAGTCTGTGGCGAGATTACTCGAGTGGGAAGAAGTTGTGGCGCTTGGTCTAAAATGGCAATCAGGAAGTGAGGTATGAGCTGGTTGTTGAGCTCTTCTTCCTGGTATTTCAGAGTGTCTCTGGAGGCTTGCCAATGAGCACCAACTAGCTTTGTTGGCCTCACCTGTATTTCCATTTCCAACATGCATGCCTGTATTTATCTCAGAGGCCCGGAAGCCGGGTGAAACCAATTGCGTGGTGTTGTCTCTCATCAAATCATGGTGATTCATTCGTGCGTTTCTGTTAAACACTCCCTCTCCCTGCTTATTTCCAGTCCCATTGTCCTGTGGTGTAGTAGCTGTACCCACCTGACACCACTCAAAATCTCTATCTACCTGCTGCCCACTGGATACAGAGTCAATCACTATCACATGTTCTGATGAAGAATGGAACGACTTGGGGGGAAACCTGTGGTTTTCTAACCCTACACTTCTCATTTCTATGTCTGAGCTATTCTGTGCTTCTGGGCCCACTGGGCCACTTCCTAGGTCCATTACTTTAGTGTGAGCAGCAGAGGCGCCATCATCCGTCGCTACTACCTCTCTCCAAACCTGGTTTAAAGAATCTCTTAGGAGAGTGAGGTCCCCGTCCATATCACACTTTGTGTCCAGACTCAGTCTCTCGGCTTTCGGTTCAAATCCTGTGTGTTGCTGGGGTCCCTGGTTCACATTCCCTGTTTCTGACTGGAGGAGGACGGCGTCAGATCCACTGACCTCCATAGCTGTGTTGATGTAGTTGTTGTTGCCTCGGGGGCCACTGGGCTGGAAGGTGATGTCCTCTGTTGTGGCTGCAGCCAGTTGGGTGGTTGGTTCTCTGCTGCCCTCCACTGTTCTAGCTGGGTGGCTGATCCTAGAGTCCTGGTCATCTGCTTCTCCCTCCACCTTGACGATCAGCAGGTCTGGTTGCCCTTCCTCTGTCTCTGCTGACTGCTGATGGGGTTAAGTGGGAGAGATGAGTGAGTGAGACAGAGCATACACTATCTACTGAATAGAGATATGGGCATGACATGGGATTTATTGAAATTCATAGTAGTTGTCTTGTTGTTATTGTGTTATAATCAGTGGTGTAGTGGAGGGTAAACTCCACCTTCTGTATTTTATACATGCCTTTACAAACTTTTAGTGCAAAAATGCATTGAAAGTATAGGGAGTGTTACTTTACTCAATTTAAACATCACTAGTTATAATGTGCTGACATACACGTCTATACAGACATAACCTCATCCCCAGGCGGAAGGGAGTGTCTGGTGTCCGAGACTAAAACAGATATAAGTCTGTGACAGTCTAAAATCGTCTGTTAAAATTGGAACTTACCTCATCACTTGTAGCATCCATATGCTTTGATGGAGAGACATCCTCTTGGTCCACGTCTATGGGCTGTCTGTCTCTTTGAATGCTGCTGTTCCCAAAACTCCTGTTGGAAAGTCTGTTTCTGCTTTGCCAAGTAGGTCCTGGAAATAAAGAGGAGGTTCATTTGACCCCATCCATCAATGGTGTTTTACAGAGAACAAAACAAGCATAATACGTTCATGACGTGTGTATAGAGCTAGAGGGATCCTAGCTGTGGTGACAGTACAATACACACTCAGTGGCTAGTTTATTATGTACACCGCTCTGTTCACGGAAATGGTTCACTCCTACAGACAGCTAGTCAGGTGGCTGTGACTTGCTGTATAAAGCAGGCAGACAGGCATCGAGGCATTAAGTAACTGTTCGATTGAATGTTAGAATGGGCAAAACGAGTGACCTAAGCAACTTTGAGCGTGGTATGATTGTTGGTGCAAGGCGTGTCGGTTCCAGTATCAAAGAAGCGGCTGGTCCTGGGCTTTTCGCGCACGACAGTTGGCTAAAGTTTACCGACAATGGTGCGGGAAACAAAAAACCTCCAGCTAGCGGCAGTCCTCTGCGTGAAAACAGCTTGTTGGTGAGAGGTCTAAGGAGAATGGAAAGAATTGTGCAAGCTAGCAGGTGGGCCACAAACAGGCAAATAATGGCACAGAACGGCATCTCAGGCCGCACAACTCGTCGGTCCTTGTCACGGATGGGTTATTGCAGCAGACGGCCACACCGGGTTCCACTCCTATCAACTAAACACAAGCAGAAGTGGCTCCAGTGAGCACGCGATCACCAACACTGGACAATTGAGGAGTGGAAAAGCATTGCCTAATCCAACGAATCCAGGTTCCTGTTGCGTCATTCTGAGGCAAAGGCAGGATTTGGCGTAAGCAACATGAGTCCATGGCCCATCCTGCCTGATGTCAACAGTACAGGTTTGTGGCGGTAGTGTAATGGTGTGGGGAATGATTCCTGGCATATGTTAGGTCCCTTGATACTAATTGAGGTACGTTTCCATGCACCAGAGAATTCTGGCTGTTCTGGAGGCAAAAGGGGGGTCTGACCCAGTACTAGATGGATGTACCTAATAAACTGGCCACTAACTGTATACATCCTGGATGTATGCATAACGCATATAGGGCTAATGTCAATAATACATCCCTAACTGTATTGACATGCATACATCACAGCCGTATTATGCTTGATTTCTACTTTACGAAACACCATTGATGGATGGGGTCAAACTGAAAATGATCATAATGTATGTGCACACTATATAATTTAGTGTCACCACCAACCTGTCGTTGCCGTCTCTCGATGGTTGTGTCTGTTTAGGAGGCGTATTCCGTGGAAGCGATTGTGGACGGACCCCTCTGAAGACTTTGTTCTCTCTGCTCGAAACCTGGCGACCTGAAGTTCCATCAATTTCATTTTCCTCCGGAGAAATTCGTTCTCCTTGTGGCTTTGAGTCATCTCCAGATGTACAACCGCATAACCATCGTCAACAACTTTGCAGATTTCGGCTACAGCCGCGTTGGCTAGCACCTCCATGATCGAGGCTATCTGCGCCTGGAAATCGGCAACGGAGCCCGACATTGTGCCCCGACGCTTTTGGCCCCTTTTCAACGAAACAGTGTTTTTGTTTTTCTATAATATGACAATTCACAATTACCTATCTAGCTAGTAAAATTGATACAAGCATATCATAAACTAAACATCGCTTGCTTGCTTTGTTTGTAAATAGCTGTTGAGATTGTTTTTTACGTCATCTTCACAGTAATGTAATCATAAACTGGACCGTGCAATTCAATTGAAAGTACAACACCGCCACCTACTGTAGAGGAGTGCTCCACAATAACAACAATGGTTTTGATGTGTAGTACTGCTTTCACATTTACGGTCTTTTTTTCTGTAAAAAAAAAAGAAGGTACTTTTTATATGGCCCCCTTGCAAACATGCCTATTTTTAACACATTCTTACCTGCAAACATATTTTCAAAAGAATAGAATAACATATTTTGGGTTTAATTAGGCTACGTTAGGTCCAAATGAATTAAATTAATAGTTCATTATTTTGTTCATTGAACAGACAAGACCCACCTACCCGATCATAGTCAACACATATATATTTTATAATAATAATATATTGGAATACAGGGGGGAAAAATATATTTCTATTTTTCCCACACAACTGGTCACGGAAATGTGTGGAACCGCTGTCATATAAAAAAAGTGGTATTTTGAAACAGCCCAAATCCATGCCTTTTTGTTCCACGTTCCATCTCTACCCTCACTCCACTTTGTTCGAGAGCAGGTGCGTAGGCTCTTACATTGATAGTATCTTCATCATGATACCAATAGAAAATACTAGCAATCTATATTTTGAAAAGAATGTGATTCTCGTGTTCATATTTTACAACCTCCGCGGGCTTTAAGAGTTGCCTATAAGCGATCGAACAAAAAATGTGCTACACTTGTTTTAAGCTACACTATTGCATACTAAACGACTTGCGTTAAGAGCAAAATAACCCACCTGTTAAACTACTGGCAAAATATTCTAATAAATGAGCTAACTAGACAAGATGATCAGAGCAGCACTCACCTCAACTATAGATAACATTTCCCTCGAATAATTGCAGCCTAACCAATATCCAAACGGAGATTCAGTGAAAACTCAAGTCTGACGTTGATTGATTTATAAAGACGAGTCCCCAAGCTTGTCTCAAATCACAACAGTGTTGACAATGATCATCTAGTTGACCACAGAAAGGTAGGCTATTGTTTAACATGTATTACATTGATTGGAAAGACTTTGGGAGTTTCAGTAAACAACCATTTGCTTCATGCCTTCAGCTTGATACCAGCAGCATCCCATTGCTGGTTTGCCTCTGAAGCTAAGCAGGGATGGTTCCTGGATGGGAGACCAGGTGCTGCTGGCAGTGGTGATGTAAAGCCAGTAGAGAGCACCCCCCTCTGGTCTAAGGAAATCCCCAGGGCAGTAGAGGGGACATTGCCCTACGAATGGTGCTGTCTTTCGGATGGGATGTTAAACGGGTGTTCAGACTCTCTGTGGTCATTAAAAATCCCAAGGCACTTATCGTAAGAGTAGGCGTGTTCACCCTGGTGTCCTGGCTAAAATCCTAATCTGGCCCTCATACCATCGTGGCCACCTAATCATCTCCCCAAATGGCATATATCACTCCTCACCTTTCGAGCTGCTGTTTGGTAAGCGTTCTGGCACAAAAATAGTCACTGTACATCACCTTGGTGGTGGATGAGGTGAGTTTCTCCCTTACTATGTAAAGCACTTTGAGTACCTCAGTTGGTAGAAAAGCACTATATAAATCCAATCAATTATTATTATTCAATTACATTAGCCTACTTTATTGTATGAGGACAGACACTAAATATATATTAATTCCATCACATCTCTATAATTTTCTTGTAGCCTATCAGTCTTATAGCACATCAATATTGTTGAGAGGCAAAAGGAAATTGGAATTCTTATGAGATTGATCTTTATTGAATTTTGCTTGCTTATATTTCTGCGTGTTAACTATGGCTTTTAACTAGGTCTATGTATTGTAATTTTCCCCAGGACGTTGCTGTAAATCACAATGTATTCTCAGTCAACTCACCTGGTTAAATAAATAATAAATACAATTCAAATAAATTACTGTACTGCACCAATGATTTTTAAAATCTTCACCTGTTATAAGTTATGGATTATCAGTCCACTCTGGACCAAGCATCATGCCAGTTGAACTGAAAACACAACCACTACACACAGAGGGTAGTGTTCAATGTGGTAACTATCCAAACCAGAGGTCGACCGATTAATTGGAATGGCCGATTCATTAGGGCCGATTTCAAGTTTTCATAACAATTGGTAATCGGCATTTTTGCACACCGATCATGGCCGATTACATTGCACTCCACGAGGAGACTTTGTGGCAGGCTGACTACTTGTTATGCGAGTGCAGCAAGGAGCCAAGGTCAGGTGCTAGCTAGCATGAAACGTATCTTATAAAAAAACAATAAATCTTAACATAATCACTAGTTAACTACACATGGTTGATGATATTACTAGTTTATCTAGCTTGTCCTGCGTTGCATATAATCGATGCGGTGCCTGTTAATTTATCATTGAATCATAGCCTACTTCGCTAAACGGGTGATTTAACAAGCGCATTTGCGAAAAAAGCACTGTCATTGCACCAATGTGTACCTAAACATAAACATCAACGCCTTTCTTAAAATCAATACACAAGTATATATTTTTAAACCTGCATATTTAGTTAATATTTCCTGCTAACATGAATGTATTTTAACTAGGGACATTGTGTCACTTCTCTTGCGTTCTGTGCAACAGAGTCAGGGTATATGCAGCAGTTTGGGCCGCCTGGCTCGTTGCGAACTAATTTGCCAGAATTTTACGTAATTATGACATAACATTGAAGGTTGTGCAATGTAACAGCAATATTTAGACTGATGGATGCCACCATTAGATAAAATACGGAACGGTTCAGTATTTCACTGAAAGAATAAACGTTTTGTTTTAGAAATTATAGTTGCTGGATTTTACCATATTAATGACCCAAGGCTCATATTTCTGTGTGTTATTATATCATAATTAAGTTTATGATTTGATAGAGCAGTCTGACTGAGCGGTGGTAGGCAGCAGCAGGCTTGTAAGCATTCTTTCAAACAGCCCTTTACTGCGTTCGCAAGCAGCTCTTCGCAATGCTTTAAGCATTGCGCTGTATATGACTTCAAGCCTATAAACTCCCGAAATTAGGGAGTACCTATTACAACATCCAATAGTCAAAGGTATATGAAATACAAATGGTATAGAGAGAAATAGTCCTATAATAACTACAACCTAATACTTTTTACCTGGGAATATTGAAGACTCATGTTAAAAGCAGCTTTCATATGTTCTGAGCAAGGAACAGAAACGTTAGCTTTTTTACATGGCACATATTGCACTTTCTTCTCCAACACCTTGTTTTTGCATTATTTAAACCAAATTGAACATGTTCATTATTTATAAGAGACAAAATGTATTTTATTGAAATATTATATTAAGTTAAAATAAAAGTGTTCATTGTTCATTCAGTATTGTTGTAATTGTCATTATTTCAAATATATATATAAAAATCGTCCGATTCATCGGTATCGGCTTTTTTTGGTCCTCCAATAATCGGTATCAGTATTGAAAAATCATAATCGGTCGACCTCTAATGCAAACTGTTAAAAACACACGGACCCCGTGTTCATATGAAAACTCCAGTAGTGTGGAGCCAGTCCCCTAACAACTAGAGAGGAGTTTTTCCTGGTCTGATCACATGGTGAGGAAAAACTCCTGGCCCTACTTATCATTATGCTAGGTGGAGTAGTGTGAAGTTACCCCGAGAAGCTGATCTTCGGTCAGTTTAGTATATATTTTTTCACTAATGCTTAAGGATAGGATTGGGGAAGAGGAAGCTGATTCTAGATCTGTACCTAGGGGAAACTTCACCTTGGAGCACTCAGGGCAGCACAACGTCCTGTGGCCTGCCGCCAGTGTGGACGAGGAGATGCCTCTTCATGTGGCCAGACTGGGTGAAGCACTTCCCGCAGTAGATGCAATGAAATGGTTTCTCTCCGGTGTGGACCCTCTCATGCATCTTCAGCTGGTGGCTGTGGGAGAAGCGCTTGGTGCAGTGGCTGCAGCCATACGGTTTCTCCCCTGTATGGACCCGCATGTGCCTCCTTAGGTATGCCGGCTGAGGGAAGGGCTTTCCGCAGAGGCTGCACCGGAGCTGCCTCTGGGTGGAGTGAGACGTCAACTGTTGCGGCTGCTTTTCTATGCCTTTCGATGAAGAAGTGGAGCCTCTGTTGAAATTTGGGAAGGGGGCTGGCTTCCCTCTTTGGGGAACCTGGTGGAGAGGAATACTTGGGGATGAAAAGCTGTTTAGGGAAGACAGTCTGTTGAAATCTGACATCTTGGACCTTGATCCTACAGTTGTCCCTTGTTCTGTGTTTTCAGTGTCAGGGGGACACTGTGTCTGTCCAGACTCCATTCCCCCTCTTCCTCTGTTGTCCACAAGTTGCCTACCGTCCGAACAGACCTCTCCAGATGTCACCTCTTGGCCAGTTATGCTCCATTCTGAACTCATATCTGCCTCCACTTTAATGGGAACTGAGTCCACCATCACCACATCAGGTACCCAGTCCAGAGAGCCTGAAGCAGACATGCTGACCCCTGAGTTACCTGGCGCCCCTCTCCTCTCTGGATGTCCAGACAGCCTCTTGGAGTCTGGCCCTGCATTGTGAGGAGCATTCACAGTTGGGTTGTCAGTCTCTTGGTTCTCTGTCCATTGGGACAGGCTGTATTCTATGGGTTGATGGTCAGTTTCCCAGGTCACACCCTCAGCAACCTGATGGTCCTGTCTTGCTCTGTTGTATTGTGACGCTGGATGCTGGAACGTCTGGTTTTCAGGTTCTATATTGAGTGAGGTGTCTGGAGCTCTGTGTCTGTTGCCCTGCTGGTCCAGATGGTCTGTGGGTTCAGTAGATGATGAAGAACCTGGTTCTGCTACAATGATCTTCTCACTGCTCTCACTGACTGGTTGGACAATCTCTGAAATGGGTCAATGTAAAGCACAGCATCAACTTCCTGTAGTGAAGACTGATTCTTCTTTGACTTATTTATTAGTTATGAATAATGACTAAGAGGTTAATCAAATACGGCAATAAACATTGAAGGCTTTACTCAACATAAAATGTAAGTTGCATAGACATGATAAATTGCATAATACCTTCGGTTATGCTGGTGTCAAGATTTTCCATTTTGATATGAGGTGCCTCTTGCATATCTGCCATCTGTGTTTTTGTATTCACCAGAAAATGTTTTATTAGAAATATATCCTCACCAACATTTGAAATATGAGAACGCAAAAATCAATTTGACCATGTCTATGACAATTGACCTGCATGGCCACATCCTGGTCTGTCGCTGTGCGTCCTGCGTCTCTCCGGTTGGTGACATCCTGCATACATTTGCCCCCTTCACTGTAGGAAAAACGATTTTCCACTGCACCAGAAAAGAGAACCCTTCATAAACCTTACATTACACGTCATTTTTAATATGTTAAAATTTACTTCAAAAAAGACCTACAATATCCAAGTCTGATTTTTGCCTTTTCTACGAAGCTCTCTCTCTCCCGGGCAACATGATCGGTGTCCACTCGCCTGTGAACTGTGCGTCGCAGGGCTCCAAATCTCTCTGCGCTCCGTCGAGAATTCTGGAATTTTGTCAAAACTAGCTTCCTCCGCAGGTTATCAATTTCTTTCTGACTATGGGAAATTTCCAAACGTAAGGCAGCATGGCCATCATCTACAAGTTTGCAGATTTCGGCAACGGCTGTATTCGCCAAAACCTCAATGATGGAGGCTAGCTGAGCATGAAAGACAACGGTATTGGACATGCCCTTCCTTGGATTGGTACTATTTATATGTTAAACACTTGTATTATAGTCCTACTAGCTCATTTGCAATGCAGTGTTCAGTTAATGTCCTGAGACGTCACACCATAGATATGCAGTATGCTTCGAACACATCTCTATTTCGTTTGTTTTTGTTCCGGAAACAAAAGGTTGTCGGCTACATCCTCGATATTTTTCCAAAATAAAGGTTGCAACACACAATATTTATGTTAGTTTCAACATTGCCACCTACTGTATCATAGCTGCTATTTAAAGGAATCAAATGTTTTACAAATCAGCCTTCTTTGACTTATAATAAAGCAGTGAATTAAATCAAACACACACATTTTCCTTCAACAATGATTATTTACTATTTAGTTCAAGTACAAAAATACACAACCATCATACAATATGACGTTCAAAGGAATAAATCAATGCCTTCAATAAAAGTAAATCGAAGAGTAGACTCAGGGTTAATATTTGTCTCAAAACTAACTGAAAAACCACACTGAGAATGTACTCTTAAGTAAACGCTTGCTAACTCTGAACAATGTAACAGTTTAAAGAGAAAACTATTCGAATATAGCATAAATAGCTAATGGGACTGAGTGGATTGATAATGTATAAATTATGACAGCTGAAGATTTTAAACATCCCTATGAATTTGCTTCCATGTAAGCATTTCACGGTAAGATTGTATTGGGCGCATGTGAGAAATAAAAAATGTAAATATTTAATCATTACAATTTAATTTTGCATCTCAACAATATAAATGTACTATTAGACTGATCGGCTACAAGCAAATTATAGTGATGGATGGAATTAATATCTATTTAATGTCAGTTATACTGTTGTTTCATGATCAAAACAGCAATAACATGGTTTACGCCAGAGAACCTGTAGTTTATTACATAGCTACAACATTGTTGTTATTGTGGAACACTCCTGTACAATAGGTGGCGGTGTCCAACTTTCAACTCTACCATCCAGCATAAGGAAACATAATCTCACCAGCTAAAAACAAAACTAGCCAGCGATGTGTAGTTTTTGATATGATTATCTTTAATTTAATAGCTAGCTAGATAACTGTAAATTCACATAACATAGAAAACATAAAAACTTTTTCGTTGAAAAGGGGCCAAAAGCGTCGGGGGAAAATGTCGGGTTCCGTGGTCGAGTTCCAGGCGCAGATAGCCTCAATCATGGAGGTGCTAGCCAACGCGGCTGTAGCCGAAATCTGCAAAATTGTTGACGATGGCTATGCCGTTGTACATCTGGAGATTTCCCAAAGCCACAAGGACAACGACTTTCTCCGGAGGAAATTGAAATTGATGGAATTTCAGATCGCAAGGTTTCGGGCTGAGAGAATAAAGCTTTCAGAGGGGTCCGTCCACAATCGCTTCCATGGAATACGCCTCCTAAACAGACACAACCATCGAGAGAAGGCAATGACAGGTTGGTGGTGATGATGAATGTGACAGTGTGCAGATAGTCTAAATCGCTAAATTGTTGTTTGGTACTTTGTAAAACACCATTGATGGATGGGGTCAAATTAACCTCCGCTTTATTTCCAGGACCTACTTGGCAAAGCAGAAACAGACTTTCCAACAGGAGTTTTGGGAACAGCAGCATTCAAAGAGACAGACAGCCCATAGACGTGGACCAAGAGGATGTCTCTCCATCAAAGCATATGGATGCTACAAGTGATGAGGTAAGTTCCAATTTTAACAGACGATTTTAGACTCTCAGACTTATATCCGTTTTAGTCTCGGACACCAGACACTCCCTTCCGCCTGGGGATGAGGTTATGTCTGTATAGACCTGTGTGTCAGCACATTATAACTAGTGATGTAGTGGTTAAAAATAGGCAAGTAAAAAGTGATTGCCGTTTGCGGTGAGTAAAGTAACAGTCCCTATTCTTTCAATGCATGTTTGTGCCAAAGTGTTATAAAGGCATGTGTAACATACAGACGGCAGAGTTTACCCTCCACTACACCACTGATTATAACACAATAACAACAAGACAACTACTATGAATTTCACTAAATCCCATGTCATGCCCATATCTCCATTCAGTAGATAGTGTATGCTCTGTCTCACTCACTCATCTCTCCCACGTAACCCCATCAGCAGTCAGCAGAGACAGAGGAAGGGGAACCAGACCTGCTGATCATCAAGGATGAGGGGGAAGCAGATGACCAGGACTCTAGGATCAGCCACCCAGCTAGAACAGTGGAGAGCAGCAGAGAACTAACCACCCAACTGGCTGCAGCCACCACAGAGGACCCCGCCTTCCAGCTCAGTGGCCCCAGAGGCAACAACAACTACAACACCGCTTTGGAGGTCAGTGGATCTGACGCCGTCCTCCTCCAATCAGAAACAGGGAATGTGAACCAGGGACCCCAGCAACACACAGGATTTGAACCCAGAGCAGAGAGAGAGAGTCTGGACACTAAGTGTGACATGAACAGGGACCTCAATCTCCTAAGAGGTTCTTTAAACCAGGTTTGGAGAGAGGTAGTAGCGACTGATGATGGCGCCTCTGCTGCTCACACTAAAGTAATGAACCTAGGAAGTGGCCCAGTGGGCCCAGAAGCACAGAATAGCTCAGACATAGAAATGAGAAGTGTAGGGTTAGAAAACCACAGGTTTTCCCCCAAGTCATTCCATTCTTCATCAGAACATGTGATAGTGATTGACTCTGTATCCAGTGGCCAGCAGGTAGATAGAGATTTAGAGTGGGGTCAGGTGGGTACAGCTCCTACACAACAGGTCAATGGGACTGGAAATAGGCAGGGAGTGGGAGTGTTTGAGAGGAACGCACCAATGATTCGCCCCGTTCACCCCGAATCGATGAGAGACAACACTATGCAATTGGTTTCACCCGGATTCCGGCCCTCAGAGATAAATACAGGCATGCATCTTGACACAGGAAATGCAGGTGAGGCCAATAAAGCTAGTTGGTGTTCGTTGGCAAGCTTCCATAGACTCTCTGAAATACCAGGAAGAGGAGCTCAACAACCAGCTCATGCCTCACTTCCTTTCTGCCATTTTAGACCAAGCACCACAACTTCCTGTCACTCGATTAATCTTGCCACAGACATTACACCTGGCACCATAGAACGACCGCATGGTTGCCCAACATGCCATAAGAAGTTTGTCCACGAGAGTGACTTGCGGCGGCATGTGGCCATCCACACCAGAAAGCGATCATTCTCCTGCACCTTGTGTGAGAAGAGCTTTGTGTGCGCCAGCCATCTCCAAATGCACCTGAACGTCCACACTGGGGAGAAGCCCTTCAGTTGTGCACAGTGCGGGCGCAGGTTCTCCCACTCCAGCAATCTGAAAAGACATCAGAAGCTTCATCATTGAGACAAAGGCTGTGACAGTCATGGAGTTTTGGATGGTGGTAATTGATCAGCCTAATAACCTTGGTCACCATTATAACCGTTTGAATTGCAAAAGACAAACATTTTCTTCTTTCCTCCGCTCCTGAATTGTTTCACCAAGGAGCAACAAAGTTTCATCACGTTGGAGATTCCATGTTACAGCAGAAACCATGGGGATCCTATTAAATTACTAGAGGGGCTATGTCATAAACACTCAGTTCTAGAATGGGGTGAATATGTCAGCCATTTTAGTCAGGGAAAAATCCAAACCAGTCTAATTGGAATGAATGGCAGTAGAGGCAGAGGTGATTCATAGATGGAGTCAAGAGGTCAATGGAATGCAGACCACGGGGAATAGAAGAAGGATGCCAGATTGGCACAAGTTCAAGAAATCTTAACTAACAAAGTCGATATTCACAAATCCGTCATGATTGTGCCTCTGGAGTGGAGCAGAGGTCTAAGGCTTAAGTCACTTCAGATTCAGGTTCGATCCCAGACCCATGAGGCAGCGGACAATTGACCCAGGGTCGTCCGGGTTTGGGGACAGCCGGGTTGTCCTTTTCCCATCGCACTCTAGCGACTCCTGTGGCGGGCCATGCGCAATGCACCTCCACATTGGTGCGTCTGGCTTCCAGGTTAAGCGAGCAGTATGTCAAGAAGCAGTGTGGTTTGGCGGTGTTGTGTTTCGGAGCACACACGGCTCTCGACCTTCGCCTCTCCCGAGTCCATACAGGAGTTGCAGCGATGGTACAAGACTGTAACTACCAACTGGGGAGAAAAAGGGGTAAAAAATGAAATACAAATCTGTCATGATTGATGTATTGTAACAGGTCCACAATGTGGTTACTAAAGTCCCATTTGGATATATTTGGCTGTTTTCGCTGCATAACATTTAGAAGTAGTCCCTTTTCAGATTTAGAAGAAGTGACTGCTAAATGCTAACTCCTGTTCAAATAAACTGTTAGCATCGCTAGCACAGAGCGATCGTTGGTGGTAGTTTTTAACTGTAATGCAGTTGAATGATGAAGATAACATGAACATATATTGGGGTTGACATCCATACAACCATTATACTCTGATTTTTACCTCAACATAGTGTGAAATACACACATAAAGAATAGCCTAAATGTAGGCTAATTTAGCTGGGTGGCAACAAGATGATTCAGGATCTTTCCTCTACGGCATCTTTCACCCACACGTTTCAATGCCATTCATATTGTTTTGGTCGAATTCCATTGACCTCTACTGCATGTACTGTATTTCTCTGTTTTACTTATGCAGAACAATTCAAGTAAGGCGTGTGATATCAGAGATTGTGTAATAGAATGATTGTTAACCTAAAATATTGTCACAAAATTATAAATACAGTTTATACAGGTTTTATACACATTTTCTATATAAATAGTCTCTATAATATATCTAAACAGACCATAAATGTCTCCCTTTTGTTTTCTTTGAAAGCTGTGAATGTTGTATTATGATACAATATCAGTACTTATTGCATTTACAACTTGTATAAGACCTATCATCTGCTGTTTTCAGCCAGTGTCTGGCTGTGGATTGACTGCACTGTTTGTATGGAATGTTGCCATATTGGCAGTTCATTTGAACAATTATTGGAAATCATTCAACTTAAACTGGCTGGCTAGCTAATAAATATACTGTGCAGATAATCTTCAATGTATTGTTTTACACAATATCTTATCGCAGCACACTGGCTGACCATGGTTGACCAACTCACTGAACAAAATGGCTGACTTTAATACTATTATAAGACCTTTCATGTCCATTCTTGTGTTCTAATTTCTAATTCTATGGCAGAAACGGACTCGGCCACACGAATGCCTGACCGTCCCATTTTCTGTCAGCTGTTCGATCCGCAAAAAAGCGTTCATTGACATGTTTTTGCGGTTGTGACGGTTCATTTACTGTTCATGATGGACTTCATCCATAGCCATCAGTTACAGGGTTGTATGGTAATTGTGCCAACCCTAGACACAGAAGCAAGAGATTCCTATGGAAAACAATCTATGGATAACCTTCATGTCAGTTAGGTTATAGCAATACATTATTTTCATTGTCATTTATTTATTTGTATTATTTTTTGTATTTATACATATTTGTATTTTTTAAATATATATTTTTACTCTGCATCTTTGAGAAGGGCTCGTAAGCAAACATTTCATAGAAAAGGCCTGGATTCAATCACATCAAGTGTTAACCTGGCTGGTTAACCTGGCTGTGTTCAAGGTGGAACTATGTTGGAGTTGTAGCCGTCAAATCGGTGAGCAGCTGGTCTTGCTATCATTGTCACAAAGCCACATCCGCCCCACTTGCGTTAGAAGTTCGGAACGGGAAAGTGTAGGCTATTAAATAAAATAATGAGGATTTCTATCAGCCTAATCAATGTGTGGATTACATCTCACATTACAGTGTTCGAACTTGTAAACTAGGCTGCATGGGATTTCTCTTAATCTAACTCTGTGCATCCAATGGCGATGTACGCTTTAGGTATAATGCCAGGAGCCGCTTGTGGATTTGACAGCTCTAACGCAGTTCTACCTCCGACACGCCAAAATAACCACTATGTGGATGTCGGCTCAAGCGGATCTGATTTAATAGATCGCAAAATCTGCACCCATTGTATTTGGCACATGTGACTTGAAAGTCCTTCCTACTTCCTGGATCATGTCCCTTGCTGTTTTTAAATGGGATTCAAGAGTATGAAATCAAATTCATGAAAAGGCTTTCTTTTAATAAACACTCATTACCAAAAGTATGCGGACACCTGCTCGTCGAGCATCTCATTCCAAAATCATGGGCATTAATATTTAGTTGGTCCCCCCTTTGCTGCTATAACAGCCTCCACTCTTCTGGAAAGGCTTTCCATAAGATGTTGGAACATTGCTACGGGGACTTGCTTTCATTTAGCCACAAGAGCATTAGTGAAGTCGGGCACTGATGTTGGGTGATTAGGCTTGGCTCGAAGTCGGCGTTCCAATTCATCCCATAGGTGTTCGATGGGGTTGAGGTCAGGGCTCTTTGCAGGCCAGTCAAGTTCATCCATGCCGATCTCGACAAACTATTTCTGTATGGACTTCGCTTTGTGCACGGGGACATTGTCATGCTGAAACAGGAAAAGCAAGCTTTACACCACTCCAGCCGGCGCTAAGGGATCTTATGCTTGTGTGGCTGCTCAGCCATGGAAACCCATTTCATGAAGCTCCCGACGAACAGTTATTGTGCTGACGTTGCTTCCAGAAGCAGTTTGGAACTCGGTAGTGAGTGTTGCAACCGAGGACAGACGATTTTTACACGCTTCAGCATTCGGCTGTCCCGTTCTGTGAGCTTGTGTGGCCTACCACTTCACGGCTGAGCTGTTGTTACTGTTGACGTTTCCACTTCACAATAACAGCACTTGCAGTTGACCGGGGCAGCTCTAGCAGGGCATAAATGAAAACAAACTGATTTAAAATAGAAAAATGAAATAAAAAATGTAAAAAAAAATTACCCAATTGGTAGTTACAGTCTTGTCACCATACGGACTCGGGAGAGGCAAAGGTCGAGAGCCGCCGTCCTCCGAAACACAACCCAACCAACCCAGCAGCCAGGCCCCCTGCCGGCCAAACCCTCCCGTGATCCAGACGGTGCTGGGCCAAGTGTGCGCTGCCCCATGGGTCTCCCGGTCGCGGCCGTCTGTGACAGAGCCTGGACTCTAACCCAGAACCTCTAGTGGCACAGGTAGCACTGTGATGCAGGGCCTTTGACCACTGCGCCACTCAGGAGGCCACTGATGAACCGATTTGTTGGAAAGGTGGCATCCTATGACGGTGCCACGGTGAAAGTCACTGAGCTCTTTCGTAAAGCCATTCTACTGCCAATGTTTGTCTCTGGAGATTACATGGCGGTGTCCTTGATTTTATACACCTGTCAGCAACGAGTGTGGCAGAAATAGCCAAATCCACTAATTTGAAGGGGTGTCCACATACTTTTGTATATATAGTGTATATGCACAATTATATTCGTATAAGTGGATTCATTTACTGTTAGCCAAAGTATTTTAAGGATTTTTGCGCAAAATACAAGTATACCCTCCAGTTCTCCACTGATAAGAACACAATAACAAGGAAACTGCAATAAATTTCACAAAATCGATTGTCATGTCCATATCTCCATTCAGTAGATAGTGTATGCTCCGTCTCACTCACTCATCTCTCCCACTTAACCCCATCAGCAGTCAGGAGAGACAGAGGAAGGGGAACCAGACCTGCTGATCATCAAGGTGGAGGGAGAAGCAGATGACCAGGACTCTAGGATCAGCCACCCAGCCAGAACAGTGGAGGGCAGCAGAGAACTAACCACCCAACCGGCTGCAGCCACCACAGAGGACACCGCCTTCCAGTCCAGTGGCCCCCGAGGCAACAACAACTTCAACAACACCGCTTTGGAGGTCAGTGGATCTGATGTCGTCCTCCTCCAATCAGAAACAGGGAATGTGAACCAGGGACCTCAGCAGCACACAGGATATGAACCCAGAGCAGAGAGACAGAGTCTGGACATGAACGGGGACTTCGATCTCCTAAGAGATTCTTTAAACCAGGTGTGGAGAGAGGCAGTAGCGACTAACGATGGCACCTCTGCTGCTCACACTAAAGTAATGGACCTAGGAAGTGGCTCAATGGGCCCAGAAACACAGAATAGCTCAGACATAGAAATGAGAAGTGTAGGGTTAGAAAACCACAGGTTTTCCCCCAAGTTGTTCCATTCCTCATCAGAACATGTGATAGTGATTGACTCTGTATCCAGTGGACAGCAGGTAGATAGAGATTTTGAGTGGGGTCAGGTGGGTACAGCTACTAAACCACATATCAATGGGACTGGAAATAGGCAGGGAGTGGGAGTGTTTGAGGGGAATGCACCAACGATTCGCCCCGTTCACCCCGATTCCATGAGAGACACTATGCAATTGGTTTCACCCAGCTTCCGGCACACAGAGAAAAATACAGGCATGCATTTTGGCACAGGAAATGCAGGTGAGGCCAACAAATTTAGTTGGCACTCGTTGGCAAGCCTCCATAGACACTCTGAAATACCAGGAAGAGGAACTCAAGAACCAGCTCATTCCTCACTTCCTGTTGGCCATTTTAGACTAAGCGCATCAACTTCCTCTCACTCCAGTAATCTCGCCACAGATGTTTCACCTGGCACGGTAGAACGACCGTACGGTTGCCCAAGCTGCCATAAGACGTTTGTCCACAAGAGCGACTTGCAGCAGCACGTGGTCATCCACACCAGAAAGCGGGGATACGCCTGCACCTTGTGCGAGAAGAGCTTTGTGTCCCCTAGCAAGCTCCAAGTGCACCAGAACGTCCACACTGGGGAGAAGCCCTTCAGTTGTGCACAGTGCGGACGCAGGTTCTCCCACTCTGGCAATCTGAAAAGACATCAGAAGCTTCATCATTGAGAACTGACATGGAACAAGAGATTCCTATTGAAAAAAGCTGTTATAGAAATATCATGAGTTCAAACGTCATTGGTTCTAACATAGTCGTATGTCTGCAGGATGTTTGCCCTGGTCTCATACGTCTACAATACAACGTGGTTCATATTTACATTATCTAAAGACTGTTACGTTTTCTTGGCTTCTTTAAGGCCAACAGCATCACTCACATTGACTGTTCAGGTTGATCATTGTTGTGTTCTTCTAATAATACTGTGTGCGTCACACTTAAGTTATAGCAGATACTGAAATTCTACTGTGAGACTGAAAAAGTGATGTTCTTCTGTAACAATTTGACCAATGGCTGTTGCTGTTTATTCATTCATTCCTATAATTCCATCAATAAATAATATTTTTCAAATAATTCCATGGTGCTTCTTTACCCTATAGAGATTGATCTTAAATATACAGGTAACTCCCAAAAAACACTTGAGTAAATGAGTGATACAAAGCATATTGAAAGCAGGTGCTACTACAACGGTGTGGTTCCTGATTTAATTAAGCTATTAACATGCCATCATGCTTAGGGTCCTGTATAAAAATGCTGGGCAGGCTATTATTTTGGCTACCATGGCTATGCTGCCATAGGATGATAATGCCCCCATCCACAGGGCAGAAGTGGTCACTGAATGGTTTGATGAGCATGAAAACGATATCAACCATATGCCTTGGCCGTCTCAGTCACCAGATCTCATCCCAATTGAGCACTTATGGAAGATTCTGGAGTGGCGCCTGAGAGAACATTTTCCACCACCATCAACAAAACACCAAAATAATGGAATTTATCGTGGAAGAATAGTGCTCCAATAGAGTTCCAGACACTTGTAGAATCTATGCCAAGGTGCATTGAAGCTGTTCTGGATCATGGCGGCCCAACACCCTATTAAGACACTTCATGTTGGTGTTTCCTTTATTTTGGCAGTTACCTGAATATTGACCCTAAATATATACACTACCGGTTAAAAGTTTTAGAACACCAACTCATTCAAGGATTCTTCTTTATTTTTACTATTTTCTACATTGTAGAATAATAGTGAAGACATCAAAACTATGAAATAATACACATGGAATCATGTAGTTTGACTGGTAGTGTATATTGACCATATAGACTATAGATTAACCCTAAATATATATTGACCCTACCTATATATATTCTCACATTACATCCAAATGAAATCAGGCAGATCGAAGGAAAGGAAATTATTGCAGTCCAATATTAGTTTTAAATGTTTTGAGAACAGATAAGCTTCATATGTTCTGTATCAATGAGTTAAATCAGTAAATTAACAACTTAATTCAATCCATTTGATCAATAATATAGCCTCATAATAGCTGAGTTATAATAGACATGTATTTGTTTGAGAGCTTTGTAGAGATCATGTCTGTCTACTTAATTCCTCCCTCCTCTTTTCAGGCCAAATCTACTGTGGAACAGGGGGACACAGAGGGGGAATAGAGTCTGGACAGACAGAGAAGTGTCCCCCTGACACTCACAATGCAGCGCTATGGGGAACTGTAGGGTTGAGGTTCAAGCAGACACTACGTCACTACCAAATCTAAGGGTAGAGCTCGAAAATTCAAGCCCCTTGGGTGCTGCCATAGAGTTACATTAGAAGTGCCCATCCAGGAAGGCTCAAGGTCATTGGCCACAAACATTACACAACAAGTTGGAAATTGCAAATTCAACAATTAGTGGTTTGGAAGGGATCAGTGACTGCAAGCATTGCAAAGCAAATCACTAGCCTGCTATTCAGTGGAGTGGGTGTGTGTTCCCAATTTTCATTTTAAGGTTGTCTTTTACAAATTTAAAATGATAAACATTCAATATTGGCCATGCTGTCAATCCAGCATGATTTATGCTGCGCTCAAAACAACTGTTAACTCAGAACTGGAAAATCTGACTTTGGGGAGTTCAAGACAACTGAGAACTCAAGCTCCGACTAGGAAAATACGTTTTCAAACGTCATCTAACTCGGAATTGTAAATCAGGAACTCGGGCCTCTTTCTAGACTGAAGTCATCATGATTCAACCTTGTTTTTTTTCTCTCAAGTTCCCAGTTGTCCTGAAAGCACAATAAATCCAGAGAATGCCTGACTTTGATGGCAAAGTTTGATGACAACATTTGCCCACGAAAGACCGCCACGCCACCTTCCTGTTCAATTGAGCACAGTACAACAAGGTTAGTCCAAAAATGTCTTGTATGCTGCTGCATAAATGATGTAATATGACAGGGAGATATGTATACTGTAGCTAAGAAAGTAATGCTAAGTGTATGTTGTATAGTAAGTTGTTAGTAACCCATGTGCCTCACCCTAATAATGTGGTCTATTTTCCCCTCTTAATTTCACCTACTGTTCTGACTTGGTGGTGCACATGTAGCCTATAACCTGTTTTAGAGAAATGTAATCATTGGATATTGTACGAGCTTTCATTGTCTGCTTATATGCCCCCTTTATTTATCATACGGTTCTGACTTGGTGCACAGGGAGAACACTGTAACAACGGCCCATGTTCTGAAATCTGTCGCTGTACATTACAAATTTGCTGAACAAGTAGTTGACCATGTCTGTCCTAGCTTGCTCATTAATGTCTTAATCAAAATTATGGATTGCCTCTTTAAAAAAAAGCTGATATGGCTGACTTGCTTAAACAAATGTGGTTTCTACTGACAATTGAGATGTACAAACTAGGGCATAAAGGGGCGACAAGTGGATAAAAGGCAGTAAATTAAGCTGGATTAGCTGTTTCTCTGCCAGACAAAGCTCTGCTGATAGCCAGGTGTAGCAGTGGAAAGGTGTTGAGACTGCTATTAAACTCTGCTGTTGGGACAGCTTTATGTAGGGCCTAACAGTTTGTGGGCCCCGTTTGTCACCGTTATAGTGCAATTAATGTATTGTTTAGTGTTGTGTTGAGTAGTGGCTTTGCTGGCATGCACCCCCAATTTTTGGGGGGGTTTGCCCAACCAAGATATACATGCTAAAATCGCCATTGAGTTCAAGTTTCCAGATTTTAACGAATGGCCACCCGAAACAACTTTTCATCCCCAACGGTTACTCTCTGCCAGGTTCCCCGCAGAAGGAAGCAAGCCACATTCGCAAATTTAAACAGAGACTTGAAAGGCATTAAAAATCAGCCGCAACAGCTAAGGTCTCGTTGGGCCAAGAGGCAGCTCCGGTGCAGCCACTGCTCCAAGCACTTCTCCCACAGCCAACAACTGAAGATGCATGAGAGGGTGCACACCGGAGGGGAACCGCTTAAATGGGTCTACTGCAGGAAGTGCTACAAACAGTCAACACTTTCCTAGGTACAGATCTAGGATCAGATTCCTCTCCCCCGATCCTAACCTTAACTATTAGTGGGAAAAAATCAAAAACTGTCCCAAGATCAGCTTCTAGGGGCAACTTCACACTACTCCACCTGGCGCAATGATTGACAAGGCCAGGAGTTTTTCCTGTGATCAGACCAGTGAAAAACTCCTGGCCATAGTTGTAAGGGGAATGACTCCACACTTCTGGGGTTTTCATATGAAGACTGGGTCCGTGTGTTTTTGAGTTTGATTGGATTCCACATTTAACGATACTCTCTGTGTGTAGTGGTTGTGTATTTAGGTCAACTAGCTTGATGCTTGGTCCAGAGTGTTTTAATAATGAGTGAGTTATTACAGGTGAAAATTCTAAACATCCTTATGAATTTACATTGATGCAGTGGTGAACCAAAGTACAGTAATTAAGAATTGAAATGTCCCTTTGCCTCTCAACAAGATATATTTACTGTTTACTATTTATAATAGAAATACCACAAATAGTGTAATGCTTTTTTCATTTTTAAATCACGAAATATTGTTTTAAGCAAATATCATGTTTATAATAGCTACAACATTGTTGTGGTGGAGCACTCCTGTACAGTAGGTGGCGCATATGATCACATGAAAGTGATGAGGAACAGGAAAAAATTATCTCAACCGCAAGCTAACGTTACAAACAAAGCTAGCTAGCTATCGATGTTTAGTCTCTGATATTATTGCATTTGTTTTAGTAGCTTGTTAGATAACTATATATCGTCATAATATAGAAAACATAAAGACTGTTTTCATATTGAAAAGGGGCCAAAAGCGTCGGGGGACAATGTCGGGTTCCGTGGTTGAGTTCCAGGCGCAGATAGCCTCAATCATGGAGGTGCTAGCCAACGCGGCTGTAACCGAAATCTGCAAAGTTGTTGACGATGGCTATGCGGTTGTACACATGGAGATGTCCCAAAGCCACAAAGACAACGAATTTCTCCGGAGGAAAATGAAATTGATGGAACTTCAGATCGCCAGGTTTCGAGCGGAGAGAACAAAGTCTTCAGAGGGGTCCGTCCACAATCGCTTCCATGGAATACGCCTCCTAAACAGACACAACCATCGAGAGACTGCAACGACAGGTTGGT
The DNA here is from genome assembly GCF_036934945.1 of Oncorhynchus masou masou. Taxonomy (NCBI): domain Eukaryota; kingdom Metazoa; phylum Chordata; class Actinopteri; order Salmoniformes; family Salmonidae; genus Oncorhynchus; species Oncorhynchus masou. Next base: position 18,610,400 of record NC_088231.1, read on the forward strand.
GGTGGTGATGATGAATTTGACAGTGTGCACAAAGACTAAATTACATGAGTCTTCAATTGATCCCATCCATCAATTGTGTTTTACAAAGTTTAAAGCTAGCATAATACATCCATGATTTATGTAATGTCAATACAGTTAGGGCCCAGCAGTATTATTGACATTCCATATATGACGTCTCATGCTTACTTTAATACAGCTAGGATCCCTCGAGCTCTATATACACATTACACACGTCATGAACGTATTATGCTTGTTTTGTTCTCTGTAAAACACCATTGATGGATGGGGTCAAATTAACCTCCTCTTTATTTCCAGGACCTACTTGGCAAAGCAGAAACAGACTTTCCAACAGGAGTTTTGGGAACAGCAGCATTCAAAGAGACAGACAGCCCATAGACGTGGACCAAGAGCATGTCTCTCCATCAAAGCATATGGATGCTACAAGTGATGAGGTACAGTTGAAGTTGGAAGTTTACATACACTTATGTTGGAGTCATTAAAACTTGTTTTTCAACGACTCCACAAATTTCTTGTTAACAAACTATAGTTTTGGCAAGTCGGTTAGGACATCTACTTTGTGCATGACACAAGTAATTTTTCCAACAATTGTTTACAGATTATTTCACTTATAATTCACTGTATCACAATTCCAGTGGGTCAAAAGTTTACATACACTAAGTTGACTGTGCCTTTAAACAGCTTGGAAAATTAAAAAAATTGAGGTCATGGCTTTAGAATCTTCTGATAGGCTAATTGACATCATTTGAGTCAATTGGAGGTGTATCTGGCCTACCTTCAAACTCAGTGCCTCTTTGCTTGACATCATGGGAACATCGAAAGAAATCAGCCAAGACCTCAGAAAAAAGATTGTAGACCTCCACAAGTCTGGTTCATCCTTGGGAGCAATTTCCAAATGCCTGACGGTACCACGTTCATCTGTACAAACAATAGTATGCGAGTATAAACACCACGGAACCATGCAGCCGTCATACCACTCAGGAAGGAGACGCGTTCTGTCTCCTAGAGATGAACGTACTTTGGTGTGAAAAGTGCAACTGCACATTGGACAAAGATCATACATTTTGGATAAATAATCTCTGGTCTGATGTAACAAAAATAGAACTGTTTGGCCATAATGACCATTGTTATGTTTGGAGGAGAAAAAATAGGGGGAGGCTTGCAAACCAAAGAACACCACTTCACAAAATAGATGGCTTCATGAGGAGGGGAAATTATGTAGATATATTGAAGCAACAACTCAACATTTTACATTTACATTTAAGTCATTTGGCAGACGCTCTTATCCAGAGCAACTTACAAATTGGTGAATTCACCTTATGACATCCAGTGGAACAGCCACTTTACAATAGTGCATCTAAATAATTTAAGGGGGGGGGGGGTGAGAAGGATTACTTTATCCTATCCTAGGTATTCCTTAAAGAGGTGGGGTTTCAGGTGTCTCCGGAAGGTGGTGATTGACTCCGCTGTCCTGGCGTCGTCAGGGAGTTTGTTCCACCATTCGGGGGCCAGAGCAGCGAACAGTTTTGACTGGGCTGAGCGGGAACTGTACTTCCTCAGTGGTAGGGAGGCGAGCAGGCCAGAGGTGGATGAACGCAGTGCCCTTGTTTGGGTGTAGGGCCTGATCAGAGCCTGGAGGTACTGCGGTGCCGTTCCCCTCACAGCTCCGTAGGCAAGCACCATGGTCTTGTAGCGGATGCGAGCTTCAACTGGAAGCCAGTGGAGAGAGCGGAGGAGCGGGGTGACGTGAGAGAACTTGGGAAGGTTGAACACCAGACGGGCTGCGGCGTTCTGGATGAGTTGTAGGGGTTTAATGGCACAGGCAGGGAGCCCAGCCAACAGCGAGTTGCAGTAATCCAGACGGGAGATGACAAGTGCCTGGATTAGGACCTGCGCCGCTTCCTGTGTGAGGCAGGGTCGTACTCTGCGGATGTTGTAGAGCATGAACCTACAGGAACGGGCCACCGCCTTGATGTTAGTTGAGAACGACAGGGTGTTGTCCAGGATCACGCCAAGGTTCTTAGCGCTCTGGGAGGAGGACACAATGGAGTTATCAACCGTGATGGCGAGATCATGGAACGGGCAGTCCTTCCCCGGGAGGAAGAGCAGCTCCGTCTTGCCGAGGTTCAGCTTGAGGTGGTGATCCGTCATCCACACTGATATGTCTGCCAGACATGCAGAGATGCGATTCGCCACCTGGTCATCAGAAGGGGGAAAGGAGAAGATTAATTGTGTGTCGTCTGCATAGCAATGATAGGAGAGACCATGTGAGGTTATGACAGAGCCAAGTGACTTGGTGTATAGCGAGAATAGGAGAGGGCCTAGAACAGAGCCCTGGGGGACACCAGTGGTGAGAGCGCGTGGCGAGGAGACAGATTCTCGCCACGCCACCTGGTAGGAGCGACCTGTCAGGTAGGACGCAATCCAAGCGTGGGCCGCGCCGGAGATGCCCAACTCGGAGAGGGTGGAGAGGAGGATCTGATGGTTCACAGTATCGAAGGCAGCCGATAGGTCTAGAAGGATGAGAGCAGAGGAGAGAGAGTTAGCTTTAGCAGTGCGGAGCGCCTCCGTGATACAGAGAAGAGCAGTCTCAGTTGAATGACTAGTCTTGAAACCTGACTGATTTGGATCAAGAAGGTCATTCTGAGAGAGATAGCGGGAGAGCTGGCCAAGGACGGCACGTTCAAGAGTTTTGGAGAGAAAAGAAAGAAGGGATACAGGTCTGTAGTTGTTGACATCGGAGGGATCGAGTGTAGGTTTTTTCAGAAGGGGTGCAACTCAAGACATCAGTAACCTGTTTTGGAGACTGGTTAATGTTTGTAATTTTGGATGACTGATGTGCCTAGAGTAAACCTTAACATTCTTAAAATGAAGTGGTGATCCAAATTTTTACTTGGATTAAATGTCAGGAATTGTGAAACTGAGGTTAAATGTATTTGGCTAAGGTGTATGTGATCTTCCGGTGTATGTGAAGTCCCAATTTTAACAGATGATTTCAAACGTCACAGACTTGTCTGTTTTAGTCTCGCACACCAGACACCTCTGCCTGGGAATGAGGTTATGTCTGTATAGACGTGTATGTCAGCACATTATAACCAGTGATGTTGTGGTAAAAATAGGTGGGTAAACTCTTATCACCTATACTTTCCCCTATACTTTCAATGCATTTTTGCACCAAAGGTTTGTAAACGCATGTGTAAAATACAGAAGGTGGAGTTTACCCTCCACTACACCACTGATTATAACACAATAACACCAATTTGTAAGTCGCTCTGGATAAGAGCGTCTGCTAAATGACTTAAATGTAAATGTAAATGTAAGGCAACAACTATGAATTTCACTAAATCCCATGTCATGCCCATATCTCCATTCATTAGATAGTGTATGCTCTGTCTCACTCACTCATCTCTCCCACTTAACCCCATCAGCAGTCAGCAGAGACAGAGGAAGGGCAACCAGACCTGCTGATCATCAAGGTGGAGGGAGAAGCAGATTACCAGGACTCTAGGTTCAGCCACCCAGCTAGAACAGTGGAGGGCAGCAGAGAACTAACCACCCAACCGGCTGCAGCCACCACAGAGGACTTCGCCTTCCAGCTCAGTGGCCCCAGAGGCAACAACAACTACAACAACACAGCTATGGAGGTCAGTGGATCTGACGCCGTTCTCCTCCAGTCAGAAACAGGGACTGTGAACCAGGGACCCCAGCAACACACAGAATTTGAACTCCATAGCAGAGAGACATAGTCTGGACACAAAGTGTGACATGAACAGGGACCTCAATCTCCTCATCAGCATGCTTCAGTTCAGCTGGTGCCTAGCCGAACCGTACGAGTGTGCTTGCATACTCCCTTAAAAGACCTTCGCTTAAAAAACAAGAAAAATGCGGCAATTGTACTGTTTGTCCATTTTTAAACATCGTAGCCAGTCTATACCTCCTCAAAATGGTCCGAATGAATCTAAGATAACTCAAGAAATCTTAATTTCAATTTACATCTAACTAAGATGTTTGGTGCAGTAATTTTCAATGAAAAAATGTGCATGAAAATGAGTCGTCTCTCTTGAATGACAACAATTACTTTATTGAAGAATCCCTATTGTTGACCAATCACCAACAAAGGGGCGTAGACTTCCGCTCTGAACTTCAGCATGCCTCCAGAAAAAAAATTCTGTGCCCAAATAGCTAGAAAAAAACCTCGCCGAAGTCCAAAACAAACAAAATTGTCACATAATGTTGTCCTAATATATGCACAATCTCAACCAAACTGTTTTCGACTGGGAAGCATGCAGACGCCTTAAGAGACTTTAAATACAGCCACCCATCTTGACACAAGAAATGTAGGCGAGGGCAACAAAGCTAGTTATTAAGATTCCGTAGACACTCTGAAATATCAGGAAGAGGAGCTCAACAACCAGCTCATACCTCACTTCCTGTCAGCCATTTTAGACCAAGCTCCACAACTTCCTCTTACTCGAGTAATCTTGCCACATATATTAGACCTGGCAATGTAGAACGACCTTACGGTTGGCCGAACTGCCATAGGAAGTTTGTCCAAGAGTGACTTGTGGCGGCACGCAGTCATCCACACCAGAAAGCGGACATTCTCCTGTACCTTGTGTGAGAAGAGCTTTGTGTGCTCCAGCCATCTCCAAATGCACCAGAAACGTCCACAGTTGTGGAGAAGCCCTTCAGTTGTGCACATTGTGGGCGCAGGTTCTCCCACTCCAACAATGTGAAAAGACATCAGAAGCTTCATCATTGAGAACGGACACAGATAGGGCTGTGACTGTCAAGGAATTTTGGATGACGGTAATTGGTTATAACTGTTTGAATTGCAAAATACTCACATTTTCTCCTCAGCTCCTGACTTGTTTCAGCAAGGAGCAACAACGTTTCATCACTTCAGAGAGTCCATGTTTCAGCAGAAACCATAGTCCCTCTAGCAATTGAACAGGATCTCTATGTCATAAACACTCAATTCTAGAATGGAGTGAGAATGGCAGCCATTGTGGTCAGGGAGAAATCCAATCTGGTCTAATTGGAACGGATGGCAGTAGAGGCAGACGTGATGCATTTCCTGCTTTTATGAATTATGAAAGTAAGGCATGTGATATATCAGAAATATAATGATTGTTAACCTAACATATTGTCATGAAATTATAAATACAGTTTATACAGGTTTTATACACATTTTCTGTATAAATAGTCTCTAAAATATATATAAACAGACCATAAATGTCTCACGGTTTGTTTTCTTGGAAAGCTGTGAATGTTGTAATATGATACAATATCAGTACTTATTGCATTTACAACTTGTATAAGACCTATCATCTGCTGTTTTCAGCCAGTGTCTGGCTGTGGATTGACTGCACTGTTTGTATGGAATGTTGCCATATTGGCAGTTCATTTGAACAATTATTGGAAATCATTCAACTTAAACTGGCTGGCTAGCTAATAAATATCACAGCACACTGGCTGACCGTGGTTGACAAACTCCCTGAACAAAATGGCTGACCTTTTATACTGTTATAAGACCTTTCATGTCCATTCTTGTATTCTAATTCCTAATTCTATGGCAGAAACGGACTCAACTACACAAATACCCGGCCATCCCGTTTTCAGTCAGCTGTTGGTTCTCAATAGAAATATCATTATTATATACAGTACCAGTCAAAAGTTTGGACACATCTTCTCATTCAAGGGTTTTTCTTTATTTTACTATTTTCTACATTGTAGAATAATAGTGTAGACATCAAAACTATGAAATAACACACATGGAATCATGTAGTAATCAACGTGTTCAACAAATCAAAATGTGTTATATTTGAGATTCTTCAAAGTAGCCAACTTTTGCCTTGATGACAGCTGTGCACACTTGGCATTCTCTCAACCACTTCACATGGAGTGCTTTTTCAACAGTCTTGAAGGAGTTCCCACATATGCTGAGCACTTGTTGGCTGCTTTCCCTTCACTCTGCAGTCCAACTCACCCCAAACCATCTTTATTGGGTTGAGGTCAGGGAATTGTGGGGGCCAGGTCAACTGATGCAGCACTCCATCACTCTCCTTCTTGGTCAAATGGCCCTTACACATCCTGGAGGTGTGTTAGGTCATTGTCCTGTTGAAAAACAAATGATAGTCCCGCTATGTGGAAGCCAGATGGGATGGCGTATAGCTGCAAAATGCTCTGGTAGCCATGCTGGTTAAGTGTGCTTTGAATTCTAAATAAATCACAGACTGTGTCACCAGCAAAGCACCATCACACCTCCTCCTCCATGCTTCACCGTGGGAACCACAAATGCGGAGATCAACAAATTTGGACTCATCAGACCAAAGGACAGATTTCCATCCGTCTAATGTCCATTGCTCATGTTTTTCATCCAAACAAGAGTCTTCTTATTATTGGTGTCCTTTAGTAGTGGTTTCTTTGCAGCAATTCGACCATGAAGGACTGATTTACGCAGTCTCCTCTGAACAGTTGATGTTGAGATGTGTCTGTTACTTGAACTGAAGCACACTTGGGGCGGCAGGGTAGCCTAGTGGTTAGAGCGTTGGACTATTAGCCGGAAGGTTGCAAGTTCAAACCCCCGAGCTGAGAAGGTACAAATCTGTCGTTCTGCCCCTGAACAGGCAGTTAACCCACTGTTCCTAGGCCATCATTGAAAATAAGAATTTGTTCTTAACTGACTTGCCTGGTTAAATAAAGGTAAAATTAAAATTAAAAAAGCATTTCTGAGGCCAGTAACTCTAATGAACTTCTCCTCTGCAGCAGAGGTACCTCTGGGTCTTCCTTTGCTGTGGCGTTCCATTTTTGCGACTGCACTTTCAAAGTTCTTGACATTTTCCTGATTGACTGACCTTCATGTCTTAAAGTAATGATGGACTGTCGTTTCTCTTTGCTTATTTGAGCTGTTCTTGCCATAATATAGACTTGGTCTTTTACCAAATACGGCTATCTTCTGTATACCACCCCTATCTTGTTACAACACAACTGATTGGCTCAAATGCATTAAGAAGGAAAGAAATTCCACAAATGAACCTTTAACAAGGCACACCTATCAATTGAAATGCATTCCAGGTGACTACCTCATGAGAGAGAGAATGCCAAGAGTGTGCAAAGCTGTCATCAAGGCAAAGGGTGGCTACTTTTGATAAATATCAGATTTGGTAAAAAAAATACTACATGATTCCATAGGTGTTATTTCATACTTTTGATGTCTACACTATTATTCTACAATGTAGAAAATAGTAAAAAATAAAGAACCCCTTGAATGAGTGGGTGTGTCCAAACTTTTGACCAGTACTGTATCAGAACGGTTATGACGGTCTTCATCCATAGCCATCGGTTACAATGTTGTACGGTAATTGTGCCAACCCTAGACACAGTAGCAAGAGATTCCTATGGGGAAAAAACTATGGATTAGCTTTGTCAGTTAGGTTATAGCAATACACTATTTTTATTATTTGTTTTGTATTTACATTATTTTAATTTTAAATTCTTCATCATTGGGAAGGGCTCGTATGTAAGCATTTCAAGGTGACATCTTCACCCGTTGTATTCAACGCATGTGACAAATAAGACTGCTTTGAAAGTACTACCTCCTTCCTGGTCCCTCGCTGTTTTTGAATGGGATTCAAGAGTTATATAATTAAATTCATGAAAATGCATTCATTTAAGATCTATCTCAAGTTATAAACTGAATGGTTCGAGCCCTGAATGCTGATTGGCTGACAGCCTTGGTATATGAATTTGTATACCACGGGTATGACAAAACATATTTATTTTTACTGCTCTAATTTAGTTGGTAACTTATAATAGCAATAAGGCATCTCAGGGGTTTGTGATGTATGGCTAAGGGCTGTGTCCAGGCACTCTGCATTACGTCTTGGTAAGAACAGCCATCAGCCGTGGTATATTGGCCACATACCACACCCCCCCAGGGCTTATTGATTAATTATATTGGTATTAGTGGATTAATTTACTTCTAGACAATGTATTTTATGATGGTTTAAGCAAAATACAGAAGGTGGAGTTTACCCTCCACTACTCCACAGATTATAACACAATAACAACAAGACAACTACTATGAATTTCACTAAATCCCATGTCATGCCCATATCTCCATTCAGTAGATAGTGTATGCTCTGTCTCACTCACTCATCTCTCCCACTTAACCCCATCAGCAGTCAGCAGAGACAGAGGAAGGGGAACCAGACCTGCTGATCATCAAGGATGAGGGGGAAGCAGATGACCAGGACTCTAGGATCAGCCACCCAGCCAGAACAGTGGAGGGCAGCAGAGAACTAACCACCCAACTGGCTGCAGCCACCACAGAGGACCCCGCCTTCCAGCCCAGAGGCAACATCTACAACAACAACTACAACAACACCGCTATGGAGGTCAGTGGATCTGACGCCATCCTCCTCCAATCAGAAACAGGGACTGTGAACCAGGGACCCCAACAGCACACAGGAATTGAACCCAAAGCAGAGAGACCGAGTCTGGACACAAAGTGTGACATGAATGGGGACCTCAATCTCCTAAGAGATTCTTTAAACCAGGTGTGGAGAGAGGTAGTAGCGACAGACGATGGCACCTCTGCTGCTCACACTAAAGTAATGGACCTAGGGAGTGGCTCAGTGGGCACAGAAACACAGACGAGCTCAGACATAGAAATGAGAAGTGTAGGGTTAGAAAACCACAGGTTTTCCCCCAAGTCATTCCATTCTTCATCAGAACATGTGATAGTGATTGACTCTGTATCCACTGGCCAGCAGGTAGATAGAGGTTTTAAGTGGGGTCAGGTGGGTACAGCTACTACACCACAGGACAATGGGACTGGAAATAAGCAGGGAGTGGGAGGGTTTAACAGAAATGCACCAATGATTCACCCCAAATCGATGAGAGACAACACAACGCTTTTGGTAGCACCTGGTTTCCATCCTACAGAGAAAAATACAGGCATGCATCTTGACACAGGAAATGCAAGTGAGGCCAACAAAGATAGTTGGTCTTCATTGACAAGCTTCCATAGACACTCTGAAATACCAGGAAGAGGAGTTCAACAACCACTTCCTGCGTCACTTCCTGACGGCTATTTTAGACCAAGCGCCACAACTTTCTCTCACTCTAGTAATTTCGCCTCACACTTTAGACCTGGCACTGTAGAACGACCATACGGTTGCCCGAGCTGCAATAAAAAGTTTCTCCACGAGAGTGACTTACGGCATCACATGACCATCCACACCAGGAAGCGAGCGTTCGCCTGCATGTTGTGTGAGAAGAGCTTTGTGTCCCCCAGCAAGCTCCAAGTGCACCAGAACGTCCACACTGGGGAGAAGCCCTTCAGTTGTGCACAGTGCGGACGCAGGTTCTCCCACTCCAGCAATCTGAAAAGACATCAGAAGCTTCATCATTGATAAGTGACACAGAATCAAGAGATTCCTATGTAAAAAACAACAACTATGGATTAGCATTATGTCAGTTCGTTTTATAGCAACACGCTGTGAAAGTCCTGCCTACTTCCTGGATCATGTACCTTGCTTTTTTTATGGGATTCAAGAGTAAATAATAAAATTTATTGATATACATTTGGGTCCAAAAGTATTGGGACAGTGACATTTTGTTGTTGTTGTTTTGGCTCTGTACTCCAGCACTTTGGTCATATTTATGATTTTTATGCCGAAAACTCTCACTCATCATTATTCACGATTCATTCATAATTATCTGCAATCATGGTAGCATCCATATTAATGTGGACATGTTTAGAAACACATTCTATTCTTATTTACAATAAAAGTGACTCCAGAATGACACAATACATTATGTACCTTTCACAGCTTCTACCCTCAAGCCATTAGAATGCTAAACTGTTCATCAAACGGCTACCCAGACAATTTGCATTGACACCCTTTTTTTACACTGCTGCTACTCGCTGTTTATCTATGCATAGTCACTTTACCCCTAACTACATGTACATATTACCTTGACTAACCTGTACCCCCCTGTATATAGCATTGTTATTGTTATATTATTGTGTTACTTTATTTTTATTTATTTTTTATTTTGTGCAAATATTTTCTTACTTACTTTAAAATAAATTCTGCATTGTTGGTTAAGGGCTTCTAAGTAAGGATTTCACAGTAATGTTTACTACGCCTGTTGTATTCGGTGCATGTGACAAATACAATTTGATTTCTATTGGGTACAAAATAATCTGTAAAACAAACAAAACAAACTGCAAATGCATCCAACAAGTTGAGTCACAAGCTTGATGAAGGTAGGAATATCGCACAAATATGATCAGTGTAACTATTTGATAGAAGACAACCTATCTTGACATTGTCAAGTATTGAAATCTGGCACGAATCCCAGACTTTTTTTGCGATCAAAAAGTCGTATTTCTCTTAATTTCCAATGTAGTGAGAGTGGTTTTATTGCAATGGTACATCATACCGGCCAAATTTCTACCTTCTTGAACGGCAATAGCTCCTATACACATGAAAACGCCTTACCTCTGGTATCGATAGAACATCGCTCACACAAAAACAATATAACATTCAAAATTGATTAATCTTTCCTGTAAAGTTTACAGTCTGTAAATTAACCTCCTCGTCATTGTATCATTTCAAATTCGAAGTGCTGGAGTACAGAGCCAAAAGAACAACAAAACATGTTCACTGTCCAAATATCTTTGGACCTCACTATAAGCAGGCAAAGGTGTGTGAATCATGTTGGACATATTGGAATCAGAATAAAATAGATTTACACAAAAACAGTCTTTATGGGCAGAAGTGTTTTACATGATTCTTCACAAATTATCTAATTTACTCAATTCATACATTAACCACCATCAAATGATATTATTGCACCTATATTGGATTTTGGACACTATTGAATTTGAGGTCAAATCTAGGGTGCCCCCAAAAATAAAATGTGGTTTAATTACATGAGTTGGGGCATAAGATGCAAAATCCTTCAAGGAACCTTGGACCCAAAATGTTTCATTTTGATGTCTTAGCCCACTTGTTTTCTTTAGAGCCGATTACAATAGCCACAACAACAACAACAACGTGTAACTATGTATTTTTATCAGGCAGGACCAAACAGAGCTGAATGAGAGCAATGACTTGGGAAGTTGTCTATTATTCAGCTACCAAAAAGTGTACATTTGTCAGAAATATTAATAGTTGATATTTCCACCTATTGTATCTCTGTGTTTACAGGTCTATATTTCCAAGATACATTAAGATATCCTGATGCTGTTTGCCTGTGTATGTGGGGCAGACAGCACATATTGGGTTACATGGTTATGTGGGAATGCCACTTCCAGCCAGGCATTATTGTGCACTTTTCTTAGTTTAGGGCGTTTGTCACAATATCTATCAATTAACCACTTCTTCAGTAAAAATATTTTTACACAATCACCCATTTTTTAATAAATGACAGCCATTATAGATGTGGAAAAAAACATGTTTTGTAATAGCAACATTTTTGGGGCCACAAGCCTCGTTTTTTTTATTACTTTGCTTCAACGTTGTTGTGATGGAGAACTCCTGTACAGTAGGTGGCGGTGTTCCATTTTAATTGCACAGTCCAGCATATTGATGAAAAGGAAAGAATCACCGGCTACAAACAAAGCTAGCGATGTTTCGTTTCTGATATGATTGCCTTTATTTTAATAGCAAACTAGATCCTGTAGATTATTATAATATTATAGAAAACACAAAGACTGTTTTCATATTGAAAAGGGGCCAAAAGCGTCGGGGGACAATGTCGGGTTCCGTGGTCGAGTTCCAGGCGCAGATAGCCTCAATCATGGAGGTGCTAGCCAACGCGGCTGTAGCCGAAATCTGCAAAGTTGTTGACGATGGCTATGCCGTTGTACACCTGAAGATGTCCCAAAGCCACAAGGAGAACGAATTTCTCCGGAGGAAAATGAAATTGATGGAACTTCAGATCGCGAGGTTTCGAGCAGAGAGAACAAAGTCTTCAGAGGGGTCCGTCCAAAATCGCTTTCATGGAATACGCCTCATAAACAGACACAACAATCGTGAGACGGCAACGACAGGTTGGTGATGATGATAAATTTGACCGTGTACACAAAGAACATCCTAGAATCAACATTATTGAAAATAATATAATTATTATAATAATTATTTTAGAAATCCTTAGCCCTTCTTGAAGGCGCAGCAGGCCCATTGTCACCCACTGTGTATGTGGTAGTACTAATTTGTAGAGTGGCTCTATTCTATTTTTTTCACTATCTTAAAGTCTAAATAATCCCCATGTTGTACTGATAGATGAACACAGAAATACATTAGTGCAGGTGTTGTAAATGTTTTGTACACTCAGTGTATGTCATGCTTACTTTGTACTGTCAACACAGCTAGGATCATTCCAGCTCTATAGACACATTATAATACGTCATGAATGTATTATGCTCCCTTTGTTCTTTGTAAAAACACTATTGATGGATGGGATCATATGGAAGATGATCATAATTTTGGTAACATCATAGTTATTACTTTATTTATTTTTACCTCCCCCTTTATTTCCAGGACCTACTTGGCAAAGCAGAGCCAGACTTTCCAACAGGAGTTTTGGGAACAGCAGCATTCAAAGAGACAGACAGCCCATAGACGTGGACCAAGAGGATGTCTCTCCATCAAAGCATATGGATGCTACAAGTGATGAGGTAAGTTCCAATTTTAACAGCCAATTTTAGACTGTCACAGACTTATGACTGTTTTAGTCTCGGACACCAGAACACTTTGCCTGGGAATGAGGTCATGTCTGTATAGCTGTGTATGTCAACACAATAACAAAGCAACTACTATGGCTTTCACTAAATCCCATGTCATGCCCATATCTCCATTCAGTAGATAGTGTATGCTCTGTCTCACTCACTCATCTCTCCCACTTAACCCCATCAGCAGTCAGCAGAGACAGAGGAAGGGGAGCCAGACCTGCTGATCATCAAGGATGAGGGAGTCGCAGACGACCAGAAATCTAGGTCCAGCCACCCAGCCAGAACAGTGGAGGGCAGCAGAGAACTAACCACCCAACCGGCTGCAGCGACCAGCAAGGATCCCGCCTTCCAGTCCAGTGACCCCAGAGGCAACAACTACAACAACACCGCTATGGAGGTCAGTGGATCTGACGCAGTCCTCCTCCAATCAGAAACAGGGAATGTGTACCAGGGACCACAGCAGTACACAGGATTTGAACCCAAAGCAGAGAGGCAGAGTCTGGACACTAAGTGTGACATGTACGGGGGCCTCAATCTCCTGAGAGATTCTTTAAACCATGTGTGGAGAGAGGCAGTAGCGACGGATGATGACGCCTCTGCTGCTCACACTAAAGTAATGGACCTAGGGAGTGGGTCAGTGGACCCAGAAACACAGAATATATCGGCCACAGAAATGAGAAGTGTAGGGTTAGAAAACCACAGGTTTTCCCCCAAGTCATTCCATTCCTCATCAGAACATGTGATAGTGATTGACTCTGTATCCAGTGGGCAGCAGGTAGATATAGATTTAGAGTGGGGTCAGGTGGGTACAGCTTCTACACCACAGGTCAATGTGACTGGAAATAATCAGGGAGTGGGAGGGTTTAACAGAAACGCACCAATGAATCACCATGATTCGATGAGAGACAACACAACGCAATTGGTTTCACCCGGCTTCCGGCCCTCAGAGATAAATTCAGAAATGCATCTTGACACAGGAAATGCAGGTGAGGCCAACAAAGATAGTTGGTGTTCGTTGGCAAGCCTCCAGAGACACTCTGAAATACCAGGAATAAGAGTTCAACAACCAGCTCATACCTCACTTCCTGTCTGCCATTTTAGACCAAGCGCCACAACTTCCTCTCACTCCAGTAATCTTGCCACAGATGTTTCACCTGGCACTGTAGAACGACCGTACGGTTGCCCAAGCTGCCATAAGACGTTTGTCCAAGAGAGTGACTTGCGGCGGCATGCAGTCATCCACACCAGAAAGCGGACGTTCTCCTGCACGTTGTGTGAGAAGAGCTTTGTGTGCGCCAGCCATCTCCAAGTTCACCAGAACGTCCACACTGGGGAGAAGCCCTTCAGTTGTGCACAGTGCGGACGCAGGTTCTCCCACTCCAGCAATCTGAATAGACATCAGAAGCTTCATCATTGAGGATCGACACAGAATCAAGAGATTCCTATGTAAAGAAAAAGCTATTATGTCAATTCGTTTTATAGCAACATGCTATGAAAGTCCTGCCTACTTCCGGGATCACATCCCTCGCTATTTTTGAATGGAATTTAAGAGTATATAATAAAATTCATGAAAACAGTCTTAAGATATATGTGCAGTTATATTTGTATTAATGGAATAATTTACTTCTGTCCAATGTCTTTATGAAGGTTTTTCTGCAAAATACAAAAGGTGGAGTTTACCCTCCACTACAGCACTGATTATAACACAATAACAACAAGACCACTATTATGAATTTCCCAAAATCCCATGTCATGCCCATATCTCCATTCAATAGATAGTGTATGCTCTGTCTCACTCACTCATCTCTCCCAATTAACCCCATCAGCAGTCAGCAGAGACAGAGGAAGGGGAACCAGACCTGCTGATCATCAAGGTGGAGGGAGAAGCAGATGACCAGGACTCTAGGATCAGCCACCCAGCTAGAACAGTGGAGGGCAGCAGAGAGCTCACCACCCAACTGGCTGCAGCCACCACAGAGGACCCCGCCTTCCAGCTCAGTGGCCCCAGAGGCAACAACAATTACAACAACATCGCTATGGAGGTCAGTGGATCTGACGTCGTCTTCCAATCAGAAACAGGGAATGTGAACCAGGGACCACAGCAGCACACAGGATTTGAACCCAGAGCAGAGAGACCGAGTCTGGACACTAAGTGTGACATGTACGGGGGCCTCAATCTCCTAAGAGATTCTTTAAACCAGGTGTGCAGACAGGTAGTAGTGACTGATAATGGAGCATCAGCTGCTCACACTAAAGTAATGGACCTAGGGAGTGGCCCAGTGGGCCCAGAAGCACAGAATAGCTCAGACATAGAAATGAGAAGTGTAGGGTTAGAAAACCACAGGTTTTCCCCCAAGTCATTCCATTCCTCATCAGAACATGTGATAGTGATTGACTCTGTATCCAGTGGACAGCAGGTAGATAGAGATTTTGAGTGGGGTCAGGTGGGTACAGCTTCTACACAGGTCAATGGGACTGGAAATACGCAGGGAGAGGGAGTGTTTGAGAGGAACGCACCTACGATGGCAAGCCTCCATAGACACTTTGAAATACCAGGAAGAGGAGTTCAACAACCAGCTCATACCTCACTTCCGGTCGGCCATTTTAGACAAAGCGCCACAACTTCGTCTCACTCGAGTAATCTTGCCCCACACGTTAGACCGGACACCATAGAGCGATTGTACGGTTGCCTGAGCTGCCATAAGAAGTTTGTCCATGAGAGTGACTTGCGGCAGCATGTGGTCGTCCACAACAGAAAGCGGGCGTTCGCCTGCAACTTGTGTGAGAAGAGCTTTATGTCCCGCACCGATCTCCAAATGCACCTGAATGTCCACACTGGGGAGAAGCCCTTCAGTTGTGCACATTGCGGGCGCAGGTTCTCCCACTCCAGCAATCTGAAAAGACATCAGAAGCTTCATCATTGAGAAATTGGACAGAAGCAAGAGATTCCTATTGAAAAAAGCTGTTCTAGGAATATCATGAGTTCAAACTTGATTTGTTCTACAGTGCATTCGGGAAGTATTCAATCTATACACTCTACCCCATAATGACAATACAAAACAGGTTTTACATTTTTGTGTGTGTATGTATGTATGTGTGTGTGTATATAAATAAATAAATAAACCTGGAAATATTACATTTACATAAGTATTCAGACCGTCTACTCTGTACTTTGTTGATGCATCTTTGGCAGCAATTACAGTCTAAGTATTCTTGGGTATGACGCTACAAACTCCGGGAGTTTCTCCCATTCCTCTCTACAGATCCTCTCAAGCTCTGTCAAGTTGGATGGGGAGTGTCGCTTCACAGCTTTTTTCAGGTTTCTGCAAAGATGTTTGATCGGGTTCAAGTCTGGGCTCTGGCTGGGCTATTCAAGGACATTGAGACTTGTCCCGAAGCCACTCCTGTGTTGTCTTGGCTGCATGCTTAGTGTCATTGTCCTGTTGGAAGGTGAACCTTCGCCCCAGTCATGTCCTGAGCGCTCTGGAGCAGGTTTTCATCAAGGATCTCTCTGTACTTCGCTCCGTTCATCTTTCCCTCAACCCTGACTAGTCTCCTTGTCACTGCCACTGAAAAACATCCCCACAGCATGATGCTTCCACCAACATGCTTTTCCATAGTGATGAGCAGTGAATGCTTGGCATTCAGTCCAAAGAGTTCAATTTTGGTTTCATCAGACCAGAGAATCTTGTTTCTCATGGTCTGAGAGTTCATTAGTTGCCTTTTGGCAAACTCCAACCGGGCTGTCATGTGCCTTTTTACTGAGTGGCTTCCATCTGGCCACTCTACCATAAAAGGCCTGATTGGTGGAGTGCTGAAAAGATGTTTGTCCTTCGGAAAAGTTCTCCCATCTCCACCGAGGAACTCTGGAGCTCTTTCAGAGTGAACATCGGGTTGTTGGTCCCCTCCCTGACCAAGGCCCCTTCCCCCAATTTCTCAATTTGACATGGGGCGGCCAGCTCTATGAAGACTCTTGGTGCTTCCAACTTCTTCCATTTAAGAATGATGGAGGCCACTGTGTTCTTGGGGACCTTCAATGCTGCAGAATTTTTTGGTAGCCTTCCCCAGATTTGTGCCTCAACACAAACCTTTCTCGGAGGTCTACGGACAATTCCTTCAACGTTATGGCTTGGTTTTTGCTCTGACATTCACTGTGAACTGTGTGACCTTTTATACAGACAGGTGTGTGCCTTTCCAAATCATGTCCAAGAAATTGAATTTACCACAGATGGACTCCAATCAAGCTATAGAAACATCTCAAGGATGATCAATGGAAACAGGATGCACCTGAGCTCAATTTCGAGTCTCATAGCAAAAGGTCTAAATACTTACAGTACCAGTCAAACGTTTGGACACACCCACTCATTCAAGGGTTTTTCTTTATTTTTACTTTTTTCTACATTGTAGAATAATAGTGCAAACATCAAAATGATTAAATAACACACACATATGGAATCATGTAGTAACCAAAAAAAAAGTGTTAAACAAATTCAAATATATTTTATATTTGAGATTCTTCAAAGTAGCCACCACGTGGCATTCTTTCAAACAGCTTCACCTGGAATGCTTTTTCGACAGTCTTGAAGGAGTTCCCACATATGCTGAGCACTTGTTGGCTGCTTTCACTTCACTCTGCAGTCCAGCTCATCCCAAACCATCTTTATTGGGTTGAGGTCGGGTGATTGTGGGGACCAGGTCATCTGATGCAGCACTCCATCACTCTCCATGATCAAATGGCCCTTACACAGCCTGGAGGTGTGTTGGGTCATTGTCCTGTTGAAAAACAAATGATTAGTCCCACTAAGTGCAAGCCAGATGGGATGGCGTATCGCTGCAGAATGCTGTGGTAGCCATGCTCATTAAGTGTGCCTTGAATTCTAAATAAATCACAGACTGTGTCACCAGCAAAGCACCATCACACCACCTCCTCCAAGCTTCACGGTGGGAACCACACATGTGGAGATCATCAAATTTGGACTCATCAGACCAAAGGACAGATTTCCATCCGTCTAATGTCCATTGCTCATGTTTCTCATCCAAACAAGAGTATTCTTATTATTGGTGTCCTTTAGTAATGGTTTCTTTGCAGCAATTCAACCATGAAGGACTGATTCACACAGTCTCCTCTGAACAGTTGATGTTGAGATGTGTCTGTTACTTGAATTCTGTGAACCATTTATTTGGGCTGCAATTTCTGAGGCTGGTAACTCTAATGAACTTATCCTCTGCAGCAGAGGTAACTCCGGGTCTTCCTTTCCTGTGGCGTTCCTCTTGAGAGACAGTTTCATCATAGCGCTTGATGGTTTTTCCACTGCACTTGAAAAAACTTTAAAAGTTCTTGAAATGTTCCGAATTCACTGACCTTCATCTGTAATGGACTGTTGTTTCTCTTTGCTTATTTGAGCTATTCTTGCCATAATATGGACTTGGTATTTTACCAAATAGGGCTATCCCCTGTATACCACCCCGACCTTGTCACTACACAAGTGATTGGCTCAAACGCATTAAGAAGGAAAGAAATTCCACCAAATAATTTAACAAAACACACCTGTTAATTGACTACCTCATGAAGCTGGTTGAAAGAATGTCAAGCATGTGCAAAGCTGTCATCAAGGCAAAGGGTGGCTACTTTGAAGAATCTCACATATAAAATATATTTTGAATTGTTTAACACTTTTTTTTGGTTACTACATGATTCCATATGCGTTATTTCATAGTTTTGATGTCTTCACTATTATTTTACAATGTAGAAAATGAACAAATAAAGAAAAACTCTGTAATGTTGTTTTGATTTATTTAACTAGGCAAGTCAGTTAAGAACAAATTTTACCCCTAACCCAGAAAGCGCTGGGCTAATTGTGCACCGCCCTATGGGACTCCCAATCATGTCCGGTTGTGATACAGCCTGGAATCAAACCAGGGTCTGTAATGATGTGTCTAGCACTGAGATGCAGTGCCTTAGACCGCTGCACCACTCAGGATTCCCCATCGGGAATGAGTAGGTGTGTCCAAACCTTTGACTGGTACTGTATGTAAATAAGTTCTTTCTGTTTTATTTGTATACATTTGTGAAAATGTATCTTTGTCATTATGGAGTTGTGTGTGTAGATTGACGAGAAAAAGAGCTTGTCATCCGTTTTAGAGGCTGTAACGAAACAAAATGTGGAAAAAGCGAAGGGAAGACTTTCCCAATCCACTGTATGTCTTCAGGATGTTATCCCAGGTCTCTTATGTTTTATAATACACCACGTGGTTCATATTTACATTATCTTGCCCAGGGACCCCCTCCCAGGCAACCGATCATATGTTAGCCAAAAAAATGACATCTTGAATGATAATGGCAAGGAGAAATAGTAAACTTATTATTTTAGTTTTATTTTAGTTTTTGTAGATTCAGTATTTTGACACACCCACATTTTATAATTTGAAGAAGTTTAAACTCTAACATGGCCTACTGGCTAGAAAGTTAACTCCAAACACATTTTCGCTAATGTGTTGGCAAAAATGTATGTTCAAGTAAAGAACTTACTAGCAGTCAGTGGCACTTGCCACACTGGTAGCCTATTCGCAGGTGCTTTTTCAAAGCCTATGTCAGACACGGCAGTGTAATTGGCTCCAGTGAGTGTAATTTACCCAATATTAGGAAATGTGTTGACATCTTTAGAAATAAAATATGATCTCTTCTAATTCAAAATGTGTTTATTCTGTTTTTGCTAATGATATTCATAAACATTGTAAATAAATATACTTTTCTCCACTTTTTACATGTATATATAATTATATATTTATTTTTTTGCAGACCCCCCTGCAGTTTTAGTTGATCAATTCCTATAATATAATCAATAAATAATATTCTCACATTGACCCTAAATATACCGAACCAAAAAAAAGGCAACATGTAAAGTATTGGTCCCATGTTTCATGAACTGAAATAAAAGATCCCAGAAATGTTCCATATGCACAAAAAGCTTCTCTCTCAAATGTTGTGTACAAATGTTTACATCCCTGTTAATGAGCATTTCTCTTTTGCCAAGATAATCCATCTACCTGACAGGTGTGACATATCAAGAAGCTGATTATACAGCATGATCATTACACAATAGATTTTTTTGTCGATGGCAATTTGAATGCACAGAGATACCGTGACGAGATCCTGAGACCCACCTCCATCACCTCGTCTTTCTGCATGATAATGCACGGCCCCATGTCACAAGGATCTGTATACAATTCCTGAAAGCTGAAAATGTCTGTTCTTCCGTAGCCTGCATACTCACAAGCATGTTTGGGATGGATCGACATGTACGACAGCGTGTTCCTGTTCCCTCCAATATCCAGCAACTTGAAGAGGAGTGGGACAACATTCCACACGCCACAATCAACAGCCTGATCAACTCTTTGTGAATGAAATGTCACACCAGACACTGACTGGTTTTCTGATCCACGCCTCTACATATTTTTTAAGGTACAGTGTCTGTAACCAACAGATGCATATCCATAGATTAGGGCCAAATGAATTGTTTTTAATTTAATGATTTCCTTATATGAACTGTAACTCAATTGTTGCATGTTGCGTTTTATTTTTGTTCAGTGTATACTGTATTCAAATCAAATTGTATTTTTCACATGCGCCGAATACAACAGTTGTAGACTTTACCGTGAAATACGATCCCTTTCCCAATGATACAGTTAAAAAGTAAGAAAAGTTTACCAACTATAAATAGTAAATTGTAACTCAATAAAATGACAATAATGAGGTTATATACAAGGAGTACCTTGTCACGGATGGGTTATTGCAGCAGACGACCACACCGGGTTCCACTCCTATCAACTAAACACAAGCAGAAGTGGCTCCAGTGAGCACGCCATCACCAACACTGGACAATTGAGGAGCGGAAAAACATTGCCTGGTCGACGAATCTTGGTTCCTGTTGCGTCATGCTAATGGAAGAGTCAGGATTTGGTGTAAACAGCATGAGGCCATGGCCCCATCATGCCTGGTGTCAACGGCACATGCTGGTCGTGTAAGGGTGTGGGGAATATTTTCCAGGCACATGTTAGGTACCTTAATAGCAATTGAGCAACGTTTTCATGTCCCAAAGAATTTAGGATGTTCTGGTGGCAAAGGGGGTCCGACCTGGTACTAGTTGGCCACTGAGTGTATATTGACCCTATATATATCTATATATGTAACTGCCAAAATAATAGAAACTCTGAGGGATAAATTAGGGAGTGAGGGATACAAAATGAGGGATACAAAGTGTATTGAAAGCAGGTGCTTCCACACAGGTGTGATTCCTAAGTCATTGAAGCAATTAAAATCCCATCATGCTTAGGGGTCATGCATAAAAATGCTGGGAATGCCATTATTTTGGCTACCATTGGTCAGCGAATGGTTTGATGAGCATGAAAGCGATGTTACCCATATACTATGGACCTCTCAGTTACCAGATCTCAACCCCATTGAACATTTACTTTTTACTCTATGCAGATGCTCTTATCCAGAGTGACTTAATAAATGACTATCTGAACTAAAAGACTAGTGCCCCATAGTACTCATTTTGTCATCATGCGGTGCTTTGAGAGGCTAGTTAAGGATCATATCACCTCCACCTTACCTGACACCCTAGACCCACCTCAATTTGCATACCGCCCCAATAGATCCACAGACAATGCAATCGCCAAAGTCATCGCACTGCACACTACCCTATCCGGACAAGAGGAATACCTATGTAAGAATGTTCTTCATTGACTAGTTCGGCCTTCAACACCATAGTACCCTCCAAGCTCATCATTAAGCGCGAGGCCCTGGGCCTGAACACCCTTCCCTGTGCAACTGGGACCTGGACTTCCTGAGGTAGGAAACAACACCTCCACTACGCTGATCCTCAACACAGAGGCCCCACAAGGGTGTGTGCACAGCCCCCTCCTGTACTCCCTGTTCACCCATGACTGCGTGGCCACACACACATCGAAAGTCAATCTTCAAATTTGCAGACGACACAATAGTAGTAGGCCTGATTACCAACAATGACGAGACAGACTACAGGAAGGAGGTGAGGCCCTGGCGGAGTGGTGCCAGGAAAATAACCTCCTCTACGTCAACAAAACATGGACTTCAGGAGACAGCAGAGGGAGCACGCCCCTATCCACATCGACGGGACCGCAGTGGAGGAGGTGAAAAGTTCCTCGGAGTATCACTGACATCTGAAATGGTCCACTTACACAGACAGTGTGGTGAAGAAGGCACAACAGCGCCTCTTATACCTCAGGAGGCTGAAGAAATTTGGCTTGGCACCTGGAACCCTCAAACTTTGACATATGCACAATAGAAAGCATCCTGTCGGGCTGTATACTGCATCGTCCGCAACCGCAGGGCTCTCCAGAGGGTGGTGCGGTCTGCCCAATGCAGCACTAGGGGCACACAGCCTGCCCTCCAGGACACCTACAGCACCTGATGTCACAGAAAGGCCAAAAATATCAAGGGCATCAACCACCCGAGGCACTGTCTATTCACCCCGCTATCATCCAGAAGGCGAGGTCAGTACAGGTGCATCAAAGCTGGGAACGAGAGACCGAAAAACAGCTTCTATCTCAAGTCCATCAGACTGTTAAATAGCCATCACTAACCGGCTACCACCTTGTTACTCAACCCTGCACCTTAGAGGCTACATGTACATAGACATGGAATCAAAGTGACCAGTGTTCCATTATTAATGTTTACATACTGCATATGTATATACTGTATTCTACTGTATTTTAGTCAATGCCACTCTGCCATTGCTCGTCCTAATATTCCTTAATTCCATTATTTTACTTTTAGATTTGTGTGTATTGTTGTGAATTGTTAGATACTACTGAACTGTTGGAGCTAGGAACACAAGCATTTCATTACACCCGCAATAACATCTGCTGAATATGTGTATGTAACCAATACAATTTGATTTAGTAATAGCTGAGTTATAATACACCTGTATTTGTTTGAGAGTTTTGTAGAGCTCATGCCCGTCGACTTAATTCCTCCCTCCTCTTTTCAGGCCAAATCTACTGTCAAAAAGGAGGACACAGAGGGGGAATAGAGTCTGGACAGACAGAGAAGTGTCCCCCTGACGCTCAAAACACAGAGCGAGGGAGAACTGTAGGATCCAGGTCCAAATTGCGAGATTTCAATGGACTGTCCACCCGAAACCGCTTTTTCATCCCCAAGGGTTACTCTCTACCAGGTTCCCTAAAGAGGGAAGCAAGCCCGCTTCCCGAAATTCAAATGGCTCCACTTCTTCATCGAAATGTATAGGAAAGCAGCTTCAACAGCTAACGTTAGCCAAGAGGCAGCTCCGCTGCAGCCACTGCTTCAAGGGCTTCTCCCACAGCCACCAGCTGAAGATGCATGAGAGGGTCCACACCGGAGAGAAACCATTTCAATGTGTCTACTGTGGGAAGTCCTTTACCCAGTCCTGTCACATGAAGAAGCACCTCCTCGTCCACACTGGTGGCAGGCCACATGACGTTGGGCTGCCCTGAGTGTTCCAGGGTGAAGTTTCCCCAAGGCACAGATCTAGGATATGCTTCCTCTCTCCCAATCCTAACCTTGACTGGTTGTGGAAAATAAAATAATAACTGGCCTAAGATCAGCATCTAGGGGCAAATTCACATATCTCCACTTGGCGTGATGATAGGCACGGGGTGTGAAAAAACTCCTGGCCCTGGTCGTAAGGGAAAAAGCTCCACACTTCTGGGGTTTTCAAATAAAAACTGGGTCCATGTGTTAACAGTTTGGAAGGTTTCCACATTGAACACTACCCTCTGTGTGTAGTGGTTGAGTTTCAGTTCAACTGGCTTGATGCTTGGTCCAGAGTGGACTGTTAATGTATATTATTAAAGGTGAAGATTTTAAACATCCTTGTGAATTTGTATTGGTGCAGTGATGACCCAAAGTACAGTAATACATTTAAAAAATCATGAAATGTTTACACGAAATAGCATGTTTCTTCGTAGGTAGATTGTTGTAGCACTCCTATACGGTAGGTGGCGGTGTTAAACTTTAAATTATACAGGCCAGCATATAATTACATTACTGTGACGAGGAAAATAAAGCTAGCTACAATCAAAAGCTATCTGTCGATGTTTAGCTTCTGATATGATTGTATTTGTTTTACTAGATTGCTAGATAACTATATATCGTCATAATATAGAAAACATAAAGACTGTTTTCATATTGAAAAGGGGCCAAAAGCGTCGGGGGACAATGTCGGGTTCCGTGGTCGAGTTCCAGGCGCAGATAGCCTCAATCATGGAGGTGCTAGCCAACGCGGCTGTAGCCGAAATATGCAAAGTTGTTGACGATGGCTATGCGGTTGTACACATGGAGATGTCCCAAAGCCACAAGGAGAACGAATTTCTCCGGAGGAATATGAAATTGATGGAACTTCAGATCGCGAGGTTTCGGGCTGAGAGAAAGTTTTCAGAGGGGTCCGTCCACAATCGCTTCCATGGAATACGCCTCCTAAACAGACACAACCATCGAGAGACGGCAACGACAGGTTGGTGGTGGTGATGATGAATTTGACAGTGTGCACAAAGACTAAATTACATGAATCTTCAATTTGACCCCATCCATCAATTGTGTTTTACAAAGTTTAAAGCTAGCATAATACATCCATGATTTATGTAATGTCAATACAGTTAGGGCCCAGCTGTATTATTGACATTCCATATATGACGTCTCATGCTTACTTTGTACTGTCAATACAGCTCGGATCCCTCTAGCTCTATATACACATTACACACGTCATGAACGTATTATGCTTGCCATGTTCTTTGTAAAAATACCATTGATGGATGGGGGCGCATAGAAAGTGATAATAATTTATTAAACTGTCATCCACTATATATATATCCCATTTAGCAGACGCTTTTGTCCAAAGCGACTTACAAGTCGGCTGGGGCCACTACTTTTACATATGGGTGGCCCCATATATATAAGGTATGTGGACACTCCTTCAAATTATTGGTTTCGGCAATTTCAGCCACACCGTTGCTGACAGGTGTATAAAATTGAGCACACAGACATGCAATCTCCATAGACAAACATTGGTAGGAGAATGGCCCGTACTGGAGAGCTTGGTGACTTTCAATGTGGTACCTCCATAGGATACCACCTTGGCAACAAGTAAATTTGTCAAATTTCTGCACTGCGAGAGCTGCACCGGTCAACTGTAGGTGCTGTTATTGTGAAGTGGAAACGTGTAGGAGTAACAACGGCTCAGCCGTGAAGTGGTAAGCCACACAAGGTCAAAGAACGGGAACACCGAGTGCTTAAGCGCATAAAAAATTGTCTGTCCTCGGTTGCAACACTCACTGCTGAGTTCCAAACTGCCTCTGGACAATACATCAGCATAAAAGTGTTCGTCGGGAGCTTCATGAAATGGGTTTACATGGCCCGAGCAGCCGCACACAAGCCTAAGATCACCATGTGCAATACCAAGCATCGGCTGGAGTGGTGTTAAGCTTCTTGACATTAGACTCTGAAGCAGAGGAAACACGTTCTCTGGAGTGATGAAACACTCTGCACCATCTAGCAGTCCCGCGGGTGAATCTGGGTTTGGCGGATGCCAGGAGAACGTTACCTGCCCCAATGCATAGTGCCAACTGTAAAGTTTGGTGGGGGAGGGATAGTGGTCTGGGACTGGTTTTGGCAAGGCCCCTTAGTTACAGTGAAGGGAAATCTTAACACTTCAGCATACAATTACATTGAAGACAATTCTGTGCTTCCAACTTTCTGGCAAAAGTTTTGGGAAGGCCCTTTCCTGTTTCAGCATGACAATTCCCCCATGCACAAAGAGAAGTCCATACAGAAATGGTTTGTTGAGATCTGTGTGGAAGAACTTGACTGGCCTGCACAGAGCCCTGACCTCAACCCCATGGAACACCTTTGGGATGAATTGGAACGCCGACTGCGAGCGAGTCCTAATCGCCTAAAATCAGTGCCCGACTTAAAGCAAGTCCCCGCAGCAATGTTCCAACATCCAGTGGAAAGCTTCCCCAGAAGAGTGGAGAATGTTATAGCAGCAAAGGGGGTACCAACTCCATATTAATGCACATGATTTTTGAATGAGAGTTTTGACGAGCAGGTGTCCACATTCTTTTGGCCATGTAGTTCTAATTATTATTATTTTATTTCCAGGACCTACTTGGCAAAGCAGAAACAGACTTTCCAACAGGAGTTTTGGGAACAGCAGCATTCAAAGAGACAGACAGCCCATAGACGTGGACCAAGACGATGTCTCTCCATCAAAGCATATGGATACTACAAGTGTTGAGGTAAGTTCCAATTTTAACAGCCGATTTTAGACTGTCACAGACTTATATCTGTTTTAGTCTCGGACACCAGACACTCCCTTCCGCCTGGGGATGAGGTTATGTCTGTATAGATGTGTATGTCAGCACATTATAACCAGAGATGTTTGCAGTTAGTAAAGTAATACTCTATACTTTCAATGCATTTTTGCACAAACGGCTTGTAAACGCTCACGTAAAATACAAAAGGTGGAGTTTTACCATCCACTACACCACTGATTAGAACACAATAACAACAAGACAACTACTATGAATTTCACTATATCCCATGTCATGCCCATATCTCCATTCAGTAGATAGTGTATGCTCTGTCTCACCCACTCATCTCTTCCACTTAACACCATCAGCAGTCAGCAGAGACAGAGGAAGGGGAAACAGACCTGCTGATCATCAAGGTGGAAGGAGAAGCAGATGACCAGGACTCTAGGTTCAGCCACCCAGCTAGAACAGTGGAGGGCAGCAGAGATCTAACCACCCAACTGGCTGTAGCCACCACAGAGGACCCTGCCATCCAGTCCAGTGGCCCCAGAGGCAACAACAGCATCCACACTGCTATGGAGGTTAGTGGATCTGACCTAATCTTCCTTCAATCAGAAACAGGGATTGTGAACCAGGGACCAGAGCAGTTTACAGGACTTGAACCCAGAGCAGAGAGGCAGAGTCTGGAAGTGTGACATGAACAGGGACCTCAATTTCTTAAGAGGTTCTTTAAACCAGGTGTGGAGAGAGGTAGTAGCGACTGATGATGGCACCTCTGCAGCTCACACTAAAGTAATGGACCTAGGGAGTGGCCCAGTGGGCCCAGAAGCACAGAATAGCTCAGACATAGAAATGAGAAGTGTAGGGTTACAAATCCACAGGTTTTCCCCCAAGTCATTCCATTCTTCATCAGAACATGTGATAGTGATTGACTCTGTATCCAGTGGCCAGCAGGTAGATAGAAATTTAGAGTGGGGTCAGGTGGGTACAGCTACTACACCAGATGACAATGGGACTGGAAATAAGCAGGGAGAGGGAGGGTTTAACAGAAATGCACCAATGATTCACACCGAATCGATGAGAGACAACATGACGCAATTGGTTTCACCCGGCTTTCGGTCCTCAGAGATAAATACAGGCATGCATCTTGACACAGGAAATGTTGGTGAGGCCAACAGAGCTAGTTTGGTGTTCGTTGACAAGGCTCCATAGACGCTCTGAAATTCCAGGAAGAGGAGCTCAACAACCAGTTCATACCTCACTTCCTGTTGGAATTTTAGACCAAGCACGACAATTTCCTCTCACTTGATTAATCTTAATCACACGGTAGAACAACCGTACAGTTGCCCGAACTGCCATAAGATGTTTGTCCATGAGAGCGGCTTGCGGCAGCACGCTGTTGTCCACACCAGGAAGCGGGGGTTCGCCTGCACCTTGTGTGAGAAGAGCTTTGTGTGCTCCAGGCAGCTACAAATGCACCTGAACGTCCACACTGAGGAGAAGCCCTTCAGTTGTGCACATTGCGGACGCAGGTTCTCCCACTCCAGCAATCTGAAAAGACATCAGAAGCTTCATCATTGAGAACTGACACAGAAGCAAGAGATTCCTATTGAAAAAAGCTGTTATAGCAATATCATGAGTTCAAACATTGTCATATGTTTGCCTTAGTCTATCTATTGCATGTAAAAAAAATTTTTTAGCATTTGTTACATTTTAGTAATTTAGCAGACGCTCAAATCCAGAGCGACTTACAGGAGCAATTAGGGTTAAGTGCCTTGTTCAAGGGCACGTCGACAGATTTTTCACCTCGTCGGCTCTTGCAGAGCGCTACAAATTTGCAAAACGTATGACATGTTACGAATTACAATTTGTGTTGGCTAACGTTAGCTAGGTGATTAGATAGCTGGGTTATGTGTTAGTTTAAAGCGTTATGGGTAGGGGAAGGGTTAGCTAAAATGCAAAGTAGTTAAAGTTGTCCATAATGAGATTTGAACACTCAACCTTTCGGTTGCTAGACTTTTGCGTTATTCACCCACCCATCCACGCCGACCAACCACACTCCTTTCATTTTTGCCTTAAGTAACCTTCTTTCTTATGTAACTATACTAAACGTAACATATATTCATTTGAGGGTCACAGATTTAGATGTACTATGTTACATCTAGTCTATGAGACAAGGCTGGTTTACAATACAATGTGGTTCATGTTTACATTATCGGCATAAACTGTTAGGTTTTCTTAGTTCCTTGGCTCCTTCAAGGCCAACAGCATCATTCACTTTTAATGTCGAGTAATGCGTCCTCCCAAACCAATGTGTCTGAGGAAACACCGAAGTCAGCCTGCAGGCGCCGGGCCCGCCACAAGGAGTCACTAGAGCGCAATGAGCCAAGTAAAGCCCCCCAGCCAGACCCTCTTCTAACTCGGGTGACGCTAGGCCAATTGTGCACCGCCCTGCTGTAATGACTTGATTACACACAGGTGGATTGTATTTATCATCATTAGTCATTTAGGTCAACATTGGATCATTCAGAGATTCTCACTGAACTTCTGGAGAGAGTTTGATGCACTGAAAGTAAAAAGGGGCTGAATAATTTTGCACGCCCAATTTTTCAGTTTTTGATTTGTTAAAAAAGTTTGAAATATCCAATAAATGTCGTTCCACTTCATGATTGTGTCCCACTTGTTGTTGATTCTTCACAAAAAAATACAGTTTTATATCTTTATGTTTGAAGCCTGAAATGTGGCAAAAGGTCGCAAAGTTCAAGGGGGCCGAATACTTTCGCAAGGCACTGTATATTCTCACGTTGACCCTAAATATATATTCTCACGTTGACCCTACATAGTGTATTCTCACATTGCTTACGAATGAAATCAGTCAGTTGGCAGCAAATTATGTTTTCCTTTCAAAAGTACAGGAAATTATTGCAGTCCCAATTTTAGTTTCAAATGTTTTGAGGACAGAGAAGCTTCAGATTTTCTGTGTCCATGAGTTGAATCAGTTGATTAACATCTTAATTCAAGCCATTAGATCAATATTATAGCCTAGTAATATCTGAGTTATAATAGACCTGCATTTGTTTGAGAGCTTTGTAGAGCTCATGTCTGTCTACTTAATTCCTCCCTCCTCTTTTCAGGCCAAATCTACTGTGGAAGGGGAGAGAGAACTCCAGCCATGGAAGAAAGAAGAGGGTCTGAGGGAGATGCCAGGTAATGATTTATGGATTGCTGTAATGAAAAATGACATACTGATTGACAACCTCATTGTTTTATTTGACTGCATATGACCATCATGCTTTTGTTGTCTCTTCAGGCACTGATAGTGGCCACAGAATGACAGACCCAAACACACCGACCTCTCTACACACGGACCAAACAGAGCTCACTGAGCAGCTCAGAACCAAACACAGCATAGTGACTGTCAACAGATCAGACACTGTTTTCAAGTCAGACCCGGAGCCTGAGAGCCTGAGCCAGGTGCTCCAACTCACAGGTCCAGGACCTGTTGCTAAACAGCAGCGCAGCCTAAACCGCGAGAGAACAACCGATCTGCCTGTAAACTCCCGTAAGCGAAGAGGCAGTGATATAGCGAATGATCGGCCGTCTTGTTCTAGTTATGCTGCCGAGAGAGTCTCAGGAAGCCCCTCGCCTCTCAAAAAGGTGAACCCCATTCCCCCACTTCCTCAGATGGTGAGGGGTGAACACGAGAATTCCCAGGGCAGTTCAGAGGTCAAGTCTGAGGTCATAGTTATTGACCCCCTCCATGTTGACGAGGGGGAAGATGGGGATGGCACGCCCTCGTCCTGGAGACAAGGTGACATCATGGAACCCAGGCGTCATCAAGGAGGACATAGTGAAGCAGATTCCATGCTTCTCGGAGGACATTTGAGTAACGCTTATCATCATCCTCACCCAGGTGTCCAGCCAGCAGCGAGACAGAACTCATCTGACAATCACTTCTACACCATTGGCTTGGACGGCGCATTCAACAACCGCCTCGGCACCTTTCAGAACCCCGCAACCACCGCCACTGCTCCATTGGACGAGGGAACCGGGGAGCTGCAGTTCCCCACCTGGGTGGATTTCCCTGGGAGCGCCCCCGACACCCACCTCGGCGACGGGACTGGGACTCATCAGGACAGAGCGGAGAGGGAGAAGTCCTACAGGTGCACCTTCTGTGAGAGGGAGTACCCTCACCTGTGTCAGCTCAAGATGCACCAGAGGGTCCACACGGGGGAGAAACCGTACGAGTGCGCCCTGTGTGGGAAGCAGTTCAGCCAGTTGTGCGGCCTGAAGCGGCACCAGAGAGTACACACAGGGGAGAAACCTTTCAGATGCGCTCAATGTGGGAAACAGTTCTCTCATTCCAGCAACCTGAAAGTGCATCAGAGTGTCCATACAGGGGAAAAACGTTTCCACTGCACCCAGTGTGGAAAAAACTTCTCCTTTCTGAGCAATCTGATAAGACACCAGGCAGTTCACGCAAGGAAATGATAGGTTGTATTGATTTGTTGTGTTGATTTAGGATTGTGTTTTCTGAATTGAATGGAAATTGAATGAGGTGCGTAATTGCTCTGGCTGAATGCTGCAACTCTGAATTTTTCGACTTGTTAGTTACACACGTGTTCAACCAGTTAGCAAGTCTGAGATTTCCGAGTTTCCCAGTTCCTACAAGCACCTACACGCAGCATTAGAGGTCGTTACCTGTTCTTTGTATTCACTATTATTTTATATTCTGGAGCAATTTGTAAAACTTTTTTTTTTTTAAGAATGACTCAATGTTTGCTGCAGATTTGTTGTATTGGTTCAACATACAGTAAGTATCATGTTGTCTATAAAGTTAAACTTTTTATTATACAACTTCCTACAATATTTGTGTAGTTGAAAATAATCAGGCCAGAATAAGATTGTCACAAGGAACATGCTTGTGTTAAAGTTAACGTTTTTTGTGATGTTTTGAGAAATAAACCAACTCATGGAAAATGAGACAATATAACATATTTTGTCTTTGAGAATAATGCATAAAGCTTTATCGTCAGACGGTAAACTGTGATCTCAGTGATTACGCCCTCTCCGGAAGTGGATGGTTTAACCCCGGAAAAGGGTATTGCGCGGGTAAGTTAGTTTGTTTGCCAGCTAGCCTGCTTAGTAAGGTTGGCTTCATAGCAATCACAGAAAAATAAAGTGGTGACAGCTGTATAGAAGTACGGTATTTGAAAAGAGTTAAAGGGTATATTGGGAGGTGGTGTCCCGTCCCCCCAGGCCGTTTGCATGGTGTACTTTACTACCCGATAGGATCATGTAGTGGAATGGTAACGTTAGTGGGTTCTTAATGAGTGTAGGTGGCAGCTGCAGAGAAATACTTTGGTGTACGAGATTTTACTGCAGAAGAAGTAATGGGGGTGATTTTAATGAAATAGGGGTATATACTGTAGGTGTCGGGTTAGTTGGTGGATTTATTTATTTTAGGAACAGGAATAATGAGAATTTAATGTAGGTAGGAAATGACTGGCCTCACTTTAGTACAGCAGCGGTGTATGTACATTTAAATTGTATGCGATAGGCCAATCCCGAAGAAGATAATCAAATCAAATTGATTTATAAAGCCCTTCTTACATCAGCTGATATCTCAAAGTGCTGTATAGAAACCCAGCCTAAAACTCCAAACAGCAATGCAGGTGTAGAAGCAATGCAGAGAAGAGGCTAGCTGGCTTGTGCTTGTAGTCAAATAATAAAAAAAGATGTTAAACGAAATCTTTTTTCGTGCGCGTGTAGCGTCCATTATGGAAACTTTAACAGCAGCAGCCATGCGAGCAATGTGTCAAATAATGGAAGAAAGCTACATTGCCCTTCGTGTGGAAATGGAGTGTAGCCATGAACCGAACAGGAAGCCCCTGACGATGGAGAAGGAGAGTGTGCAAGCATTCAACCCTTGCCGTTCTCCTGATCGTATACAAATGGAAGGTGAGATCACAAATCAAATTATTTGTCACATGCGCCGAATACAACGTGTAGACCTTACCGCGAAATGCTTACTTAACATTACAAGCACTTGACCAACAATGCTGTTTTTTTAAGTAAGGGTGGGTGTGGGCAATATACCAGGGGTACCAATATACCAGGGGTACCAATATACCAGGGGTACCAATATACCAGGGTTACCAATATACCAGGGGTACCAATATACCAGGGGTACCGAGTCAATGTGCTGTGGTACAGGTTAGTCTTGGTAATATGTACTGTACCAGTCAAGTTTGGACACACCTACTCATTCAAGGGTATCTCTTTATTTTCTGCATTGTAGAATAATGGTGAAGACATCGAAACTAGGAAATAACACAAATAGAATCATGTAGTAACCAAAAAAGTGTTAAACATTTCAAAATTAATTTTATATTTGAGTTTCTTCAAAGTAGCCACCCTTTGCCTTGATGACAGCTTTGATCACCCAACCAGCTTCATGGAGTAGTCACCTGGAATGCATTTAATTTAACAGGTGTGCTTTGTTAAATGTTAATTTGTGGAATTTCTTCACTTCTTAAATGTGTTTGAGGCAATCAGGTCTGTTGTGACAAGGTAGGGGTGGTATACAGAAGATAGCCCTATTTGATAAAACACCAAGTCCATATTATGGTAAGAACAGCTCAAATAAGTAATGAGAAACGACAGTCCATATTTACTTTAAGACACGCAAGTCAGTCAATCTGGAAAATTTCAACTCATAAAAAAGGTGCCATAGATTTTAACTAACCTGCTCTTGGCGATATTAAAACATAATTTCAATTCAAGCGTAGACAATATGCAGTAATGTATTGGGCCTATAGCCTACTGCACAAACCTGTTTTTTTATATATATATTTTTTTTTAAATCTGAGCGGAAGAGCTCGGCTGACATTTTGACTCTGATCTTGACTCAGAAAAGGTTGGTGACCACTGATCTAGAGGTTAGCTCTGCCCTAGACCAGAGCTAGAAGATAGCTAGCTACCTATAACCCTGTATGGGTGGTTGCTTGGCCCACACTCAATCTTGGGTTAGGGTTAACTATCACCTAGCCCTTTTGACTGCAATATGGCTTGTGTAAATGAGAGCAAGCGATCATCCAGGTAAACGCTACACATTGGGGGTGAATGAAGGAGTCAGTTGTCCCCAATAAATGTGGGATCCAATGTAAATGCCTCTAAGTACAGATCATCATTAGCTGTAACACTATGCAGTCAATGTTATGGCAACTCTTTTTTTCTAGTAAGTTAGATATTATGGAATATGGGCCTTCGTAGCTAGGGTACTAAAGGTACTGTGATTCACTGTACCCAAATCTTAATTGGTATGTTAGCCCACCAGGTTTGAGGAAAAACCCCTGTTGATGAACAGCAGGATGAAGACGAGGCCAGCGGTGCTGATATGGAAGATGATCCCATGGACCACTATGATCCCACAGGTCATGATGATTACACTCCACTGTTACCGATGTCATCGCAAGGACCATCACAGCCTGTTAAACCAAAGACCACATCCTCTCTGGTTAAGCTTACGGAAGATGAGGTCAGTGGAGCTTGTGATCATATACTGGGGGCCTAATTCATAAATGAGACTATATGAATTATACTCACATTCCGTAGAAAATTATAAGTTTCAATGACATGTACGAACAATACCAAGGTAAACAATGCAACTTCTTAATGTTAAAACAAATAAGAAGCATAATTTAACATTTCATATCTAGATAGCTAACTTGTACTAAAAGTTGGCTGGCTGGCTAACTTGTACTAAGAGTTGGCTGGCTGGCTAACTTGTACTAAGAGTTGGCTGGCTGGCTAACTTGTACTAAGAGTTGGCTGGCTGGCTAACTTGTACTAAGAGTTGGCTGGCTGGCTAACTTGTACTAAGAGTTGGCTGGCTGGCTAACTTGTACTAAGAGTTGGCTGGCTGGCTAACTTGTACTAAGAGTTGGCTGGCTGGCTAACTTGTACTAAGAGTTGGCTGGCTGGCTAACTTGTACTAAGAGTTGGCTGGCTGGCTAACTTGTACTAAGAGTTGGCTGGCTGGCTAACTTGTACTCAGAGTTGGCTGGCTGGCTGCTAACTTGTACTAAGAGTTGGCTGGCTGGCTAACGGTACTAAGAGTTGGCTGGCTGGCTAACGTGTACTAAGAGTTGGCTGGCTGGCTAACGTGTACTAAGAGTTGGCTGGCTGGCTAACTTGTACTAAGAGTTGGCTGGCTGGCTAACTTGTACTAAGAGTTGGCTGGCTGGCTAACTTGTACTAAGAGTTGGCTGGCTGGCTAACTTGTACTAAGAGTTGGCTGGCTGGCTAACTTGTACTAAGAGTTGGCTGGCCGGCTAACTTGTACTAAGAGTTGGCCGGCCGGCCGGCCAACTTGCACTAAGAGTTGGCTGGCTGGCTAACGTGTACTTAGAGCTGGCTGGCTGGCTGGCTAACGTGAGTTGGCTGGCTACGTTGCTTTCATATGTTTGGGACATTGAATATATGTGAACATTCCATGATATTTGCTATCCACAGTGTGTTGTGTTGGAGGCAGTAATGTGTTATTGTCTGTGGTTGTTTGTGTGTGATGTCAGATATATATATTTTGTATATTAATGTGCCTTACCCCTAATCCTTAATATAATCCTATCGTTTCTGCATACACTTTAATTGATACTCCAATAAATATGGCACCATAGAACTCTGTTAATCCCCACAATTAGCCGATCTCATTATTTTTTTACTGACATTAAGTTATTTGTTACAGGTGCACCATTCGATTGTTCCTGTCAATTCTCTACTATCGCTCACAAGATGTACAACCTGCTGCAAATTGTTCCACTGTCCACTTTGTTTCAGCTTTAAACCAACCAAATGCTCAAGATTACAGCGCCATGTTGATGTGCACCTGAAAAATGCGGTGTCTTTCAAAGGTATGTGGATGTTTTAACCATGTAGTCTGGTAGATTGTATTATCATTCTTGTCAAGATGTGCTTTACTCATTTCCATCTAATTTTTCTAGATAAAAAGATTTGTAAATGCAATTTGGACTGTAGGACAGATGGCCGTTATCACTGCCCCCAGTGTGAGAGAACTATCATCAGGAGGGATGCCATGACAAGTCATCTGCTGTTGTGTCAAGGGGCTTCCGTTCCTGTTTCATCAGCTGCACTGCCCTCTATGCATGCTGTACTGCCCATGCCTGCTGTAAACCAGCGTATTAAAATCACCACCCATATCCAACTGCCTCAAAGTCCAGCCTATAGGACTCTGACGACTATGTGTGATCACTGTGGCTTTGTGCTCCTGAGAAAGAACTTGAAGCAGCACCTGCTGAGGAAACACCCGGAGATAGCCACTCCATTGGAGGGAGCAGAATCAGATCCTGTGTCTGTGGCACAACAACACGGCACCGTGAAACATGCTGAAGGGACCAGACGGAGACTGGCCGCCACCTGCACCATATGTGGGCGTACGGTGACCATGAAGAACATGCGAGCACACATGAACAGAAAACACACTGATTCCTGGTAGATGCCTGCTTTGCAAACATAGGCATTATAGCCTGATCCCAGATCTGTTTGTGCTTTTGCCTTTTGTCATTGAGAAGCAAAACAATTTGGTCAAGAAAAAGAGTACAAGGAGTAGAATGTTAGCAAAACAGGTTCTGGATTCCAGGATATAGGCTTCATGCATCAACTACTTAATTGATGCCTGAATTCTATTTTTTTATATATATTTTTATAACAAATCTTGTACATTCATGTTGTATATATTTTTTACCATACAAATGGAGAAAATTGCATTTGTTAATCTGACCCTTCAGTGTTATTGGGTTAAGGTTATGACCTGGCTGCCAGTTCCATTTCCAAGGCCTGAGTGCTGGTCTTGCAAACAAGCACAACAAACAATTGGGGAGAATTTATAGAATAGAATTTATACCACTATAAACATTTAGTTATTTTGAACATTTCTTGCAGTCTCTATAACTTGTTAAAGTTGACTATTGTACAAAGTATGTTGAAAAGCTGGGGAATCATGCTCCACTCACACACCAAATAATGTGGTTCAAATCTAGGCTGTTATAATCAAGTTATTTAGCTTAGAATGTTATAGCTGTAGAAAGGTACATAGCAGCTCATAAAATCAAGAGGATGAGAATGTTTGAAAGTTTGTTCAGGTAGTTTGTCTTGTTCTTGTTTAGTGGGAGAGAGAGAACTCCACTTATGCTGTTGGGAAATTTTGTATTAATAGTTTGAGTATCAAACGAAATCAACAAAAGATGTAAGAAGCTGCTCGACTCAAGGGCGTATCTAAACGTGTATTTACGGTATTTTACCGGCCCGCCCAACCTCATCAGCTGTCCGGAATTAATCCAAAGAAAACTTCCGGAGGAGGTGAAGATGTGTGAAAAGGTGAAGCCACCATCTGATAACAAAGAGGATGTTCACTGTAGCCTTCTCACATCACAGTAGGAACAAATTAGATTGATTGTTGTCGTCTACTTGGTAACCATGTCGCACGAACTCGCTTTTCGTTGTCGCGTCACCTCCATTATGGAAGCTTTGACAGAAACAGTCGTGCAAGAAATCTGTCAATTTATGGGAGAAAGCTATGCTGCTCTTCGAGTGGAAATGTTGCATGAACAAAATAAAAAAGAGACAAGGATGGAGAAGCCAGCGAACTGCCCCAAGAACATTTCAAAACCTGGTGAGATGTTAACAGTTAGCTATTTAGTGTACAACACACATTTTAGCGTCTGGTGTACATCCATGGTTTAATTAGGCAATAATGTACGAGGGGGTGTGGTATATGGCCAAAATACCACGGCTAAGGGCTGTTCTTCTGCACAACGCATCGCAGAGTGTCTTGACACAGCCTTTAGCCGTGGTATAATGACCATATACCACAAACACCCGAGGTGCCTTATTGCTATTATAAACTGTTTTCCAACGTAATTAGAGCACTAAATATAAATGTTCAGTGTACGGTCTGAAATACCATGGCTGTCAGCAAATCAACATTCAGGGCTTGAACCACCCAGTTTATAACACGCAATAACCCGAGTGCTAAACCACCACTATAGCGGTGTCTGTAAAATATATATATATAAATATAAATAATCATTAATGCGTCTATTTTCATTACTTGTATGTTAGTTAGCCCACCAAGTTTGGGAAACTTTCCAATCGTGGGGCAGATCCTGAATAAACAAGAGGCCAACTATCATTGGCTAGAAGACGGTGCTGTTTTTGAAGGCCTAGCATCACCGGTGCCAAAGACTGAGAGACGAGAGCCATCACAGCCCCCCGGTCAGATTACAGACACGGTAAATTCAGTTTGGTTTGTCCCACCTACTTTGTAAGTGAGGACCACCACACGAGATGTTTGTGTTGTTGTTGCATCCCCAACATAACTGGCTGTAGTTTAGAACGTGATTGATCAATAATGACATTGTCTTTTGGAAGGTACCATGGCCAGTATGGCTCATCAAACAGGAGGAAATGGCTGATGATGATTTGGAATCGGACGGTTAGTTGAAGCAACTATTTTCAATCAGGATGTGAAGTATTTTATTTCCCTTGTATTACATTGTGTATTTGTCATAATTATATAAGTAATTTATTTTTGTAATGTACATTAAAAAAAATCCATTACAAAAACATATATATATATATATGAACAACAACTTAGACACACAAACACACTACATTTCATCTGCCCAGACCAGCATGCTCACACCCCATCCCTAGTGCCTGCATTATTGTTTGCCGCTTGGCCTTAAATTGAACCGATTCATTTCTTGGTCGCCCTTACTAATTCAATAATAAATCATTACATTTTTCCATTGTGTCAATGTCAGCGGATTGATTGACTTCCAAGTCAAGTTTTTCAAGATGAGTGGTGATAAAAGAATCGTCCAGCCCATTGGGTAACTCACTACACCCCAATATGTCATGTCTTAAAATATGCAGACTGATGGATTAAAAATACATTTACATTGTAATACTTCTGACAGCCAACTTTGTAGCTCCAACCACAATTTCTGAGTATTATAGCATTCCCAGAAAGCATTATTGGGTCATTAATAGTTTTACACTTAAGACATGACTCTGCCGTTGTGCTGAATTGTGTCTCTTGTATAATCAATTATATACATTATACTGTATTAAGCGTACATTTGTTTACTGTAATTTTGGTAGTTATTCTCCATCTTTCCCTCCATCTTGTGTCAGCATCAGTTATTTTTCAAATCTTGGTTTTAATAGTTTTTTGGGTTTTTTTTTCCTAAGAGATTGTCAGTTGGATATGCTCTCTGCTTTCTAACAAACATGAAGGCAAGACAAACTGTTTGATTTACGCTAATCAATGTGGTCTTTATTTTATTTTGCACTTGTAAAGACCCTCACAAAGTAAACTATCCCTTTTAATGAGTCATTGTAAAGCTAGCTCTGTGACAGTCATTGTTGGTGACCTCATTTCCAGGTTACGGCGAGTGGATTCCAGAGACTCCCAAGGCAAGCCAGAATATCACAGGAGAAAGTGATGAGGAAGAGAGAAGTCAAGCCTCTGGGGGATCCAGAGAACTTGGACTCAACGACTTCAAGAGAGAACCGAGTCCGTTGTTGGTGTCAGCTGAGGATGCTGTGACACCTATAAAGACAAAGTATAAAGCACGCATGTTAGAACACACTGGGAAGCCACGTTTCCGCTGCGATATCTGTGGTGAGAAATTCCAGCGTCAGAGCGGCTTGACCAGGCACCAGCGGCACAAACACAACACCGTGAAAACCTATAGTTGCACTGTGTGTGGGAAAGGGTTCACCTACATCAAATCCCTCAACACGCATGAGCTCACGCACTCTGATGTCTCTATCAGTTCAACTATAACTCTGGATGAAGCCAAGGCAAGGAAAAGAGGTCTGACTGATGAACCCACAGACAGAAATGCAGCAAGAGATGTGAGTTGTGTAAAATGTTGCCCATTACCAGTACCTTGAAGATGCACGACTGATCACAAGGCGTCCATTGTTTTGATGTGTTTTTCTAGATGATCAGTGCCATCCTTCACTCAAAGCCAGGTGGAGAAAAGGTGTTCCAGGAGTATGGGAAAACCAAAGGTCTTACGGATAGCACACGGAGACTGATGGTGAACATTATTGTGGCCGACATGATGGAAAATCATGGGTACGTATGATGACAAATGGTATAATATTTAAGTGTATGATGTGTCAAACTTAAAAGGTATTAGACACCCCAAAATGAAAGTCTGCTAGATGTTTTCAGACCTAAAAAGCAGACTACTGTCAATATACTGTATTGCTTGATAGATTTCTGTTGCCAATTCTTTCTGTTAATTTTGAGGTATAGTTACTATATCCACAAACCAATGGTTAAGAATGGAAACATGGCTTGACAGTAGTGTACTTTTGAGGTATGAAAACATCTTAAAAGCTTTCATTTTAGAGTGCCCTTTGACACAAGCTCCATTACTGTGGCATTATGATTTTAGGTCTGAAACACCAGTCATGCATGCATTCCCTGTTGAGTTCAAGCCTGTCTGTTAATACCGAGGGGGTTTCCTTAGAAACATCCCTCCGCTTTAGATCACAACATGTGGTGGGGCTTCAGTTTTGCTGAGAAATTAATCACTGATTATCGCTTTTACTAGAATTGTTACTGTTTTATTTGATCTTCCTCGAAGTAGGATCCCCCCATCAAGTGTCCGCACCAACTACGCCCTGGGGATTGTGACTTTATTCCCCTACTTGAATGATCCAGATTCAGAGCATGGCTATGTAAGTATGAACGGAGGACTGAATTCTCTCTCAGCGGATACCAGGCCGACAGTTCCAGAATGTTAAATTAAATGGTGTTGATAATTTAACTGTTTCCTTTTTTGATTGATAGGAACAATATTACGACGCAGCTAGTGGGTCTGGTTATCTGACCTGGAGAATAAAGACAGTGGGGCGCAACAAATCATGTAAGACCAAGAGGAGATCCAAGTCCACCTATCAAAATGGTCCAAAGGCTCAACACAGTTCCCCTTCAGCTGTTGAGGAACTGTTAGGTGATGAATGCAAAGGCACAGCTAAGTTACTCCTGCACAATATTATCCCAATTATTTGCTAATTTCACTCATCTGTTATCAGTTGATTGAGACATTTGGTAAATCATTGTTGGGTTGTTTTTGTCATGTCCATCAGATTGTAGTTAGAGCTCTTTAGCAAATAGTAGTAATGGTAGGGAGTTTTTTTGCAGAATTTTCCCTGAAAGTTACATCTTTGTATTCTTTCAGATGAACAAGTGTCCATATCTGAGGTCTTGATCTGCTCAGTTGGGTCTGATTCCTCTGGATCAGCTTTAACTCTGGAAAAATCCAAGGCACGAAAAAGACGTCTGACTGATGAACCTACAGACAGAAATGCAGCAAGAGATGTGAGTTGTGTAAAATGCTGCTGTTAGCTCCACTACTAGCGCGTTAGTGATATTACTTTAAAACACGTGTAGCTGTTTCTGTTCCGCCTATTTACATACCCTTGTCTTCTTGTCCATTACCAGTATCTTGAAGATGCTCGACTGATCACAAGGCGTCCATTGTTTTGATGTGTTTTTCTAGATGATCAGTGCCATCCTTCACTCAAAGCCAGGTGGAGAAAAGGTGTTCCAGGAGTATGGGAAAACCAAAGGTCTTACGGATAGCACACGGAGACTGATGGTGAACATTATTGTGGCCGACATGATGGAAAATCATGGGTACGTGAATAATTCAATGTGTTAGAAATGTGTGATGACGGGGCCTACCGGGTGGCGCAGTGGTTGCAGTGCTAGCTATTCCACCAGAGACTCTGGGTTCGAGCCCTGGGAGGCCCACTGGCCTAGCGTCGTCTGGGTTAGGGAGGGTTTGGCCGGCAGGGACATCCTTGTCTCATCGCACACTAGCGACTCCTGTGGCGGGCCGGGCGCAGTGCATGCTGACCAGGTCGCCAGGTGTATGGTGTTTCCTTGGTGCAGCTGGCTTCCGGGTTGGATGTGCGCTGTGTTAAGAAGCAGTGCGGCTTGGTTGGGTTGTGTTTCGGAGGACGCATGGCTCTCGACCTTCGCCTCAATGCAGCGATGAGACAAGACAGTAACCACTAACAATTGGATACCACGGAATTGGGGAGAAAAAGGGGGTAAAAGTCAAAAGAAATGTTGTTTAACTGCATGATTTTAGTCAAACTTCGAGTACCTACCTGTGTGTTCATACTGGTGGGTTTCCACAGCTTAAGATCAAACCATGTAGCGGGGCTGACAAAACGTCAATTTATTAAATATTTTATTCAACCTATTTAACTAGGCAAGTCACTTGAAATTCAAATAACTGTTCATTTCCTGATGGAACTTCCTATGTACTGATGGGTGGATGCATACAATACACATAAAAACATAAAACAGTATTTTATTTTAAACATTTTATTGACATTTTTTGTAATCTTCCTTGAAGGAGGATCCCCCCATCAAGTGTCCGCACCAACTACGCCCTGGGGATTGTGACTTTATTCCCCTACTTGAATGATCCAGATTCAGAGCATGGCTATGTAAGTATAAATGTAGGACTGAATTCTCTCTCGGGATACCAGGCCAAAAGTTCCAGGACATTAAAATGGCGTTCATCTTTTTTTAAAACTGTTTTCTTATTGATTGACAGGAAAAATATTATGATGCAGCTAGTGGGTCTGGTTACCTGGCCTGGAGAATAAAGACAGTGGGGCGCAACACGTCATGTAAGACCAAGAAGAGAACCAAGCCCACCTATCAAAATGGTCCCAAGGCTCAGCGAAGTTGCCCTTCAGCTGTTGAGCAGCTTTCGGGGATGAATGCAAAGAGGCGATATCTGTGCTTCAGCATA
The DNA here is from genome assembly GCF_036934945.1 of Oncorhynchus masou masou. Classification (NCBI taxonomy): domain Eukaryota; kingdom Metazoa; phylum Chordata; class Actinopteri; order Salmoniformes; family Salmonidae; genus Oncorhynchus; species Oncorhynchus masou. The sequence goes on from NC_088231.1 coordinate 18,652,379, forward strand.
CAACAACTAATGAGTCACTGGTTCGAGAGAAGATGATGGCAACGTTCCAATACAGACAGCAGGTGGTTCATGATCCGGGGAAGTCCTCAACTGTCCTAGATGTCTTCCCCAGATTCCTTGACACTACGGGCTTGGTAAGACTGTATGAATAGAATTCATAATGTTTTGGTGATTTTTAAAAGAAAGTGGAAAGATAATTCATTTTGAATGTTTTTGTTGTTGAATGTACTTCAGATCAACCAAGATTTCACCAGACTTTTCGGAGAGGTGGTGTCTGGGACATTTATGGCGAAGTGGCCAACATTTTTCAAACCCAGGGTCATCGCAGATTGCAAAACCCTTCCCTTCAGTGAACCTGTGGAAGACCTCCTCTCATCTGCTCAGCAGGAATCCAATGATTATGGTACTAGTGCAGAACTCAAATATGTTCTTTGGTATTTCCAATGACTTTTCTAACTTGACCATACATTGTTAGAGTGAAACTGGCATGTGAGCTTTTACTGAGCATTTCTTGTTTTCAACTGAAAAATTAGGATGGGAGAGTGACTTGGCAGCCATTTTGTTGCTTCTGCATCTCCTACCCCCGACCTCAAAGGGCCCAAAGACCGCAAAGATCCGTACCTCTCAAGCTGCTGACCATCTGGTTAGATTTCTGAAGGTTTGTGCACCTTTCTTTAGGACAGTACTTGTTAACAATAGAGCTCCTGTTAGCCCCTCCCCTGGGGTTAACAGGAGCTTTATGATAGTTTCACATAATGTTATCCAGAGGTGTAGCCAAAGTCAATTATATCCCATGTAAATAGGATAACCATCCATTTTATCAAACTCTGAGCGCATATTTGAGTGAAAATATAGTTAAACTAAACCCTCATTGCTAGGTTGCTTAGATTAAGATTATGATCACTTTATTGGTCAATTGCATATAAGGTCCAACCAAAATTTGACTTTCGCTTTTAACCCAACCCCGCTGAAAGACACATGCATATTCAGGTTTTGGAGAGGTGCGGGGGGGCTGCCACACTGGGTGCCTGGGGAGCTGCTGTTGTGGGAAGTAAATTGCCCGTGGGCACAACGGAAGGCAATAGCATCTAGAATGGAACTGGCATCCCTCTGCCTGCTTACTCACCTCTAACCGCTAGGCCAGCGTTTCCCAACTCAAGTACCCTCAACAGCACACGTTGCATCCCCTGACAAACTCACTTGATTCAACTTAACGGCTTGATGATTAGTTGACATGTTTCAGGTGTGCTTGTCCAGTGCTACAATAAAAGGTGTACTGTTGAAGGTACTGGAGTTGGGAGCCACTGTGCCAGGCTACTTGCCTAGTGGTCATGTGGTCTGCCCTCGGGATTGTGGAACATGTTATTTACTGTTGTCTTGTACTCTTTTCCTCAGGTAGGGACAAGTATGGTGACCTTCCTTGAGACAGTTGGATATGAGCAGCAGCCCTTCCTCCTCTGTGTCGGTGAAAGGAAGAACAGCCTTCAGAAGTTTTACATCGTCGTTGACCAGAAGGCCATCCCATGCAAGGCCCAAACATCAGTGGCAGCATTTGACGAGCTCTTTAAGGCACACTATGTCTTCAGTGTGTCCTACCATGAAGCGTTGTGTAACTTCTACACATTCATCCAGACCACCGTGTACGGTATCGACGTGGGGAAGGCAAAGGAGTCCTCTAGAGTCAAGGAGATTAGAGTAAGGCTGCTTAACAAAGACCAGGGGAGTGGTGCCGCCGGAGCGCAAGGGAGCGGTGCTCCCGTCCTTTTTGCAATTTGAGAATATAAGTTAGTAGTTGAATAGAATAGAGCAGTATCACCATCTGCTCTATTTCACTCCTGAAACAGTAACTCAAGAAGATCTAAGTGCGTATCCCCATGAAGCTGATTGAGATCAAATGATTGTCATGCAGATGCAGTTTGGACATTTCACCTGTAAAACTCAAATAATTATTGTTCACCAATGACACTGATGGCCTATTTGTAAATTAGATGCCCTCAAACACCAAGTTAGGCATATTACATTTTAGTGAGAGAGTATGAGCATAGGGCAGATGTTGCAGTTGGAGAATGCATTTTGTGCATATTGTATTATAATATTAATTACGTTACATCTGTCAGTACAAACTTTGATTGTAAAATTATGTAATTCACTTTTTGGGGATTGGCTCCCGACCCTAACAAAAACAAATGGCACTATACCACTTACATAGATATGTGAATTGAGATGTGTTTACTTGTTTTATTTGTAAAATACACTACAGCAGTTGTGCATTGCTTTTTTGACAAGTTTCATCATGGTTTGTCAATAAAACGTAATTGAATCTGGACAGCAATTGTTGTAGATGATAATCAATCAATTGAAATAAATTAAGCCCTAATCTATGGATGTCACATAACTGGAAATACAGATATGCATACATTTATGTAAAAACCAAAAGGTAGGGGCGTGGATCAGAAAACCAGTCAGTATCTGGTGTGACCACCATTTGCCTAATGCAGCGAGATATCTCCTTCGCATAGTGTTATTCCACCTGTTGAATGTTGTCCCACTCCCCTTCAATGGCTGTGTGAAGTTGCTGGATATTGGTGGGAATTGGAACATGCTGTTGTACACTTCGATCCAGAGCATCCCAAACATGCTCAATGGGTGACATGTCTGGAGTATGGAATTATGTTTAGATCCTTGCAGCGTGGGGCCGTGCATTATGCTGAAACATGAGATGATGGGGGCGGATTAATGGCATGACAATGGGCCTCAGGATCTCGTCACGGGACCTCCGCATTCAAATTGCCATCGATAAAATGCAAGTGTGTGTGTGTGTGTGTGTGTTGTCTGTAGTTTATGCCTGCCCATAACATAACCCTCACCACCACTCTTATCAACATTGACATCAACGAACCACTCGCCCACATGACGCAATACACGCTATCTGCCTGGTTCAGTTGAAACCGGGATGAATCTGTGAAGAGCACATATCTACAGCCTGCTAGTGGCCATCAAAGTTGAGCATTTGCCCACTGAAGTCGGTTTCCTTGCAGAATTGCAGTCAGGTCAAGACCCTGGTGAGGAAGATGAGCTTCCCTGAGACGGTCTCTGTCAGTTTGTGCAGAAACTCTTCAGTTGTGCAAACCCACAGTTTCATCAGCTGTCTGGGTGACTGGTCACAGACAATGCCGCTGGTGAAGAAACTCGATGTGGAGGTCCTGGGCTGGTGTGCTTACACATGGTCTGCGGTTGTGAGGCTTGTTGGATGTACTGCCAAGTTCTCTAAAATAACGTGGAAGGCAGCTTATTGTAGAGAAATGAACATTAAATTATCTGACAACAGCTCTGGTGGACATTCCTACAGTCAGCCTGCCAATTGCACACTCCCTCAACTTGAGACATCTGTGGCATTGTGTTGTAACAAAACATTTTAGAGGGTCCTTTTATTGTCCTCAGCACAAGATGCACCTGTGTAATAACCACGCTGTTTAATCTACTTTTTTTTATATACCACATCTGTCAAGTGGATGGATTATCTTGACAAAGGAGAAATGCTCACAAACAGGAATGTGAAACAAATGTGTGCACAGTTTTAGAGGAATAAGCTCTTTGGAAAAGCTGGACAATTTCTGGGATCTTTTTCAGCTCATGAAACACTACATGCTACCTTTATATTTTTCATTATAAATTATGGAATTGAGATTCTTCTGATGTAAATACATTTTTATTTTGTATACAACACAAATATTGCGGGAAAATGGAGGCCGATGAAGGTCGTCACTAGTTACCACAGCTGCAGAGTCGTACATCCCGCCTATTTCTACAATTTATTCTAAAATTGTATTTTAATCCTAATATTAACTACACTGCTAACCTTAAATAAAGTCCAAAAAGCAAATTTTGTTTTTAAAATTCTTTACGATATAACCAATTATGACTTTGTGGCGGTGGTAACTAGTGACCACCGCACGTAAACGAGTACTTACGGTACGTCACCAGCGCCACCTCGTCAGCTGTCCGGAACGAAAATGCTAACACCAACTCAATTGTTCCGCAAGTAGTTAATTTCCTAGTTCACTCCTGTAACCATGTCTTTCGAACTCGCCTTTCGTAGTCGTGTTGCCTCCATTATGGAAACTTTGACAGCAACAGCCTTGCAAGACATCTGTCAACTTATGGGAGAAACCTATGCTGCTCTTCGAGTGGAAATGGTGCATGAACAAAATCAAAGTTCGAGGACAAAATTGCAGGCGATGGAGAATGGGACAGGGGTGGAGAATCCAGCGAACTGCATGGAGCGCATTCATAAACTCAGTGAGATTAAATATCTGACGATAGTTATACCTATATGCTAATTGTCTATAGGAAGTGGGGATAGATATACAATAGCTAGCTATGTCGCCTAGTTAGCTAGCAGTCGCCTATTTATGAAAGTCCGAGAGCGCTATTATTCATGACGTCGCCTGATCCTTCAGCGCTACAGTAGGCCTATTGCTGTGCTCCTAATGTAATTTATTTAGCTTTAGTGAAGGTGCTTTACAAATACAATATATTTATCCGATAAATATCTACCATCATGGGTGGTGATTGCATATTTCCACTACATGTTTTTGAAGTTTCAGTCTCGTATAACCAACATTTTCATTATCTCAAGTTTTATTTGTTTTCGTTTCCCCGCCAGGTTTGAGAAACTTCCCAGTTGTCGAGCAAATCCTCAATGAACAAGAGGCCAATGGTCTTTGGCTAGAAGGTGATCCTACTGTGGAAGACGAAGGTCCACCCTCACTGGTGCCAGAAGGAGAAGAGCCAGCACAGCCTCTTAGTCAGACAACAGACATGGTGAGTTGAGTTTGCTGATTTTGTGAAGGTAGAGGCAGGTAACTGCCAAAATAAAATACATGTGAAAATATTGTGTTAATAGGGTGTTGGGCCACAAGAACACCTCCAATGCGCCTTGGAATAGATTCTACAAGTGTCTGGAACACTACTGGAGGGATGCAACATTTATCCATGAGAAATGACATAATTTGATGTATTTGTTGATAGTGGTGGAAAATGCTGTCTCGGTGCCGCTCCAGAATCACGCGTAAGTGTTAAATTGGGTCTAGATCTGGTGACAGAGACAAATACTTGAACCCCCCTCCTTTTATACCCCTCTTTCTAGGTCCCTGAGAGTTCTTCTAGCCATGGTAGCCTAACTAATGGGCAACTGGGCATATGTATACATTCCCTAAACATGATGGGATGTCAACAGGGCCTAAAATGAACTTTTTGGTCCACCAGCCACTGTAAGGTAGATTTAAATATCTACCAGCCACTCAATTTTTTTACCAGCCAAAATATTCTCTTTAAAATTACATCAACAAAAACCAAGAAAATGGATGAGCATGCTTTGTAATGTTTGAAACAAATGTATTACTAGTAAGAAGTAAAGTGGTGTATTGTTTTCATTTCATTTCATACGACCTGAATCTTTTAACCAAAATATCATAGATGAGACAAATGTTTTCACCTTGCCCTTTAAGGGTGGGAGGTTACCGTGATAATGCTACTTGAGTCATGTTTGTGCCTGTGAGTCTGACTAGTAGCAGCTGTCTTTTCCCGAGGAAGTTGAAATGCAAACATTGAAAAAAAATAACCTACCTTGTGGAAAAAAATGTAAATATCCAAGAAACAATGTCTCACTTAAGCAGACTTTAGTTTAAAGTAAATTAGACCAACTTGTATGCCTTACTTTCATTGTGCGCACAGCCCCCAGCCAGGCAGTGTTGCAGCGCAAGGTGGGATATGTTATATACTGTAGGAATCGTAGTTACTTGACTTTGAGTCATTTTACTTGCTTGTATGAACTATTTTCCTTTAGTAATTTATAACTGTGTAAATCCTTTGACATTTTGACAACTCGGATGACATTTTCTGTAGGCTGCCGCAATGACCCATTGGAACCCAAACTTGGCATGAACATTTAGCTTACAAGATGTTTTTAAATGTAAGGTCTGGTAGATGATTCAGTTAGTGCCATTAGTGATGAGAATTTGTTCTTAACTGACTTGCCTGGTTAAATAAAGGTAAAATTAAAAAATGATATGACAAGGCACTGGCTGGTTTGGGATGAGGGCTGTGTGTGTGGCAAAGCACGGCTGTTTGGCGTGCAGCACGTTGGCAGTGCTTGCTGTGACTTGTAGTGCAGCGCATCGCGGGCTGTATGGAAGCGTGCCAAAATGACTTGACAACCCAATGTGCCACGGACCGGATTTGGCACGAGATATAGATATAGGAGAGGATGCAGATTAAAGAAGTATTTTTAAGCCTTGAGACATGGATTGTGTATGTGTGTCATTCAGAGGGTGAATGGGCAAGACAAAAGATTTACCTGCTTTTGAACGGGGTATGGTAGTAGGTGCTGGGCGCACCGGTATGTGTCAAGAACTGCAACACTGCTGGGTTTTTCAGTTTCCCGTGTGTGTCAAGAATGGTCTACCACCCAAAGGACATCCATCCAGCCAACTTGACACATTGGAAGCATTGAAGTCAACATGGGCCAGCATCCCCGTGGAACGCTTTCCACACAATCTAGAGTCCATTCCGCGACAAATCAGGCTGTTCTGAGGGCAAATGGGGGTACAACTCAATATTAGGAAGGTGTTCTTAAAGTCTTGTACACTCAGTGCATTCCATGATGTGTTCAACATATTCCATTATTTTGGTGTTATTCCACCTGTAATGTTTTCTATTGATTTTTTTTATTTTTTTTTTATTTTTTTTTATTATTAAAATGACCAAGATGTTAGTGTTAGCGTTTTTTATTTATGATTACTAGTTTAATTAAAGGCTGTCTTTTGGAAGGGGGTGGAGACATGGCCTGCACCACCGGTCATCAAACAGGAGGAAATGGATGACGACGACATGGAGTCTCAAGGTCAGTTTCATCATTTACTCTAATCTATGTTCAATACAAAAGCACAGACTAGCTCAACTACACTAACTTGTAACAATTATAGTCACTGTGTGTTGTTGTTGTTGACTTCCTCTTCAGCGTACGACAAGTGGATTCCAGTGACACACTGGGCCAATCAGAATATCACAGGAGAAAGTGACGAGCAAGAGAGAAGTCAATCATCTGGGGGATCCAAAGAACTTGGACTTGACGACTTCAAGACGGAACCGAGTCCGTTGCTGGTGTCAGCTGAGGATGCTGCTCCACCCATAAAGAAGAAATATGATAAAAGGTACACCTGTGAAATATGTGGAAAGACTGAGAACAAGAAAGCCAGAATGACGACTCACATGCGAAAGCACACAGGGTTGCCCTTTAACTGCGATATCTGTGGCGAGAAATTCCAGTGTCAGAAATTATTGACCAGACACAAGCGCTTCAATCACTACACAGGGATCATCTACAGTTGCTCTGTGTGCGGAAAAACGTTCATGCAGGTCACATCTCGTGACACACATGAGCGTGGTCACACTGGAAAAAACTATTGGTGCTCAGACTGTGGCGAGACATTCAAGGAGCGCCAGGAACGCGACACACATGAGTGTATTGTTTACAAGGGAGACCGGCCCTTCAGCTGCTCCGAGTGCAACAAGGACTTTGAAAGGCAGTACCATCTCAAAAAACACCAGCTGGAAAAGCACTCTCTAATGGTGGAGCAGACTGTCGAACCAGAACCTGAGTCCAAGGACATTGAGGACCAACAGAGTCAGTTTGAGTCTGAGAGTTCTGAGGCACCCACACATTTCACCTGTGACATATGTGGAATGACTATTATGAATAAAGGCAACATCAACAGACACATGTTAACACACACAAAGAAGCCCTTTAGTTGCGATATCTGTGGTGAGAATTTTAAGCGCAAAGCCCAATTCACCCGACATCAGGGCAAACACACGAAAGTTGAGGAGAAAGTAGAAAAACCCTACAGTTGCACTGTGTGTGGAATGATGTTTGTGTATTCTAAAATGCGCAACAACCATGAGCGCAAACATATCGGAGAAGACTATTGTTGTTCAGACTGTGGCAAGAAGTTCAAGGAGCGTCAGGAGCACGAGTGCATCGTTTACAAAGGAGACCAGCCCATCAGATGCTCCGAGTGCAATGAGGACTTTGAAAGGCAGTACCATCTCAAACAACACCAGCTGGAAAAACACCCTCTATTAGTGGACCAGACAGTCGACCCAGAACCTGAGTCCAAGGACATTGAGGACCAACAGAGTCAGTTGTTTGAGTTAGCGGAGAGTTCTGAGACTGAGGCACCCACGCGTTTCACCTGTGACATATGTGGTATGATTATTATGAATAAAGGCAACATTAACAGACACAAGTTAATACACACAAAGAAGCCCTTTAGTTGTGATGTCTGTGGTGAGAATTTCAAGCGCCACACCTGTTTAGCCAAACATCAAGGAAAACACAAGAGTGTTGAGGAGAAAATAGAACCATACAGTTGCTCTATGTGTGGAATGAGGTTTGTATTTCCTAAAATGCGTGACAACCATGAATGCAAACACATTGGAGAAGACTTCTGGTGCTCAGGATGTGACAAGACGTTCAAGGAGCGAGGGGATCGCGATGAGCACAAGTGCACTGTTTACAAGCGAGACCGACCCTTCAGATGCTCAGAGTGCAATGAGGACTTTGAAAGGCAGTACCATCTCAAAAGACACCGGCTGGAAAAACACCCTCTAATGGTTGACCAGACACGTCCCGGTCATGATACTGCGACGGTAGTACAGGGAGCACAGCCTTCAAATGACAATGACCCTAAGGCCGATATGAGTACGTTAGGTGGAAAAATTCCAGTAACAAACTCAGGTTAAGTTGACACAAGTGAAATGGCTTCAACTGAATTAAGTTGTTGTGTTCAGTACAAAAAGGATAGACAAGGATTTGAATCTAGGGGTGACGGATAGTGTTGGAAATAGTGTGTAGAACAGTGATGGGATTGGGATTCAACCCCACACATGCAGGGTATCGCACTCCTGCCTTTACTGCACAACTAACTTCAGGCACCTGGATAATGTTTTACAGCCATCTTTAATGCTCATGTTGGGCCTAGATTCGATCTGGACTGTTACGTTCACGTTTTAAGTTACGTTTCCGATTGAGCCAAAATATGCAGCATTTAACGTGAATAGACGACTGATTCCCAAACCACCCCCTCACCCCTACCAACTCACTTGGAGGGCCCTCCGTTGTCAGGTGTTGCTGTCAACTCCCGAGGGTGACTTCCAAAGAGAGGCGAGGGGATCAATAAACTGTCTACTTCGGGACACACTCGTGGGTAAACTGATGATTTGTCTGGACTTATGGTTTGTTTACATAGCAGGTTAGGAGAACTAACGCAGCCGGTTAGGATAATTAACGTAGTAGGTTAAGAAAAGGGTTAGAGTTAGGCTTAACTAAAATGCTACAGTTGTCAACAAATAGATGGAGCTGTAGGTCTACTTCGTCTCGCCACAACCATCAGCTATGTCAGGGGTTCCCAAACCCAGACCCCCCCTTCCAACATTGTGGAACATCCTGTGCCCCACTTCTATTTTCTAAGTATATTTCTCTGTTCACACTTCCCTTGATGGCGGGGAGATTTTTGCAGGTTTAAAGCTCATTTTTCTTATTCTATACATTTAGCCAAATCAGTGTGTTAATGCGATATTTGAGTGACTCAAACATTACAACAATCTATGGCCTAAAAACGTCTTGACAGAAAGGGTTGTATTAGAGTTGTCAATCAAAATGGAATTGAGAAATATTTGTGACTCAGTGGTTTCAGTAACAGCATTTATTTTTAAAGGTTTGTCAACTCGATATGTTCTTGTTTAGAGAGGAATAAAAATTTGTAAAAACCTGTATCGTTTGGTTTTATTTTGCATGTACAATACAAATACTGATAAGCTTGTAAAATCGAGGAGGCAGATAAACGAGTGTTTATGGTATATCACCGGTGCAACCTCGTCAGTTGTCCGGAACCAAACGTCTATCAGCAATTCAAACACTCCCAACAGTAACTTAACACTGCACACTTAGCGTGGTTAGTGAGTTTTGTAGCCATGTCTTTCGAACTCGCTTTTGGTTCTCGTGTTGCCTCCATTATGGAAGCTTTGACAGAAAAAGCCGTGCAAGACATCTGTCAACTTATGGGAGAAACGTATGCTGCTCTTCGAGTGGAAATGTTGCAAGAACAAAATCAAAGTTCGGCAAAGTTACAGGCGATTGCAAATAACATCGAGAAGGAGAAGCCAGCGAACTGCATGGAGATAATTCAAAAACCAGGTGAGTCAAAGCTAGCTACGTTGGTTATGCGTATAGGCTGTGTCTGTAGGAAGCTTGCCTACAATTAGCTAGCCATGTCACTTACTCACTTGATACCTACAGTAACTAACGTTACACATCTCCCGGTCGAAGAGGTTATCTAATAGTCGCATGTCTGGGGGACGCTCCAAGTCTGGACAGTAACGTTAGCTAGCCTCAACGATTCCGGGAGACTCTTCTCTCGTCTCAAACATGTATCGTTAGGCTAACTTTTTGTTAACAGTCCCATCACAAGTCAGATTGTTGAATAAACTTTATTTTACAAGTTGCCTGCAGATTTTTGTCCTTATGTTGGAGGTAATCTGAGACACTTCGCTGGTCTATTTTTGTCTTTCTGGTTCGTATTTTCAATGCAAACACAATTCGCACGCCACTTGCATAATATGTCAACAATGGCCGAGTTTAACCGAAGCACCGACCAAACATTGTCCCACGCAATCACCTGGTACATTTCATAAACGCACCCATTTGATTAAGAAGAAATGCGCTTTGGTTGACCATGTTCGGCTATTGTTTGAATATTGTGCATCACGTGAAATGCGTCAGGAGAAAATACAAGCAACAGAACCTGCTGGTGCAGCAGAAAGTCGGGTTAACACTTTCCACCGCTAAAGGGACTATCGGACAACCGGTAAAGTATGTTAAAATTGCATTGTATTCACAATTCTGGCTTGTAAAGAATTGCTTCTTTTTTTTACAGCAACGTATTTCTGACTAATGTCCATGGAGTAACCTTGGTAACAGTCGGTTGCCGGTAGCGTTAGTAGGCGGATTACTATGTTATCACCTCTTTAGTAAAACGTAGCTATAGCAAATGCAACCTAGTTCTCAGAAAAACATAGTTACGCCATCCTGCCATGAGTAATGATTGCATGTGTCCACTATGTTTGGGAAATCTGAGCCTCGATATCTCAGTTTTGTGTTGAACATTTATTTTTTTAATCTGTATTTGTATGTCAGCTTCCCCAACAGGTTTGAGAGACTTCCCAGTCGTGGAGCAAATCCTTAATGAACAAGAGGCCAATGGTCTTTGGCAAGAAGGTCACCTTACTGTTGAAGACGAAGGTCCACCGTCACTGGTACCAGATGAAGAACAGCCATCACAGGCTTTTGGTCAGATGACAGACATGGTGAGTTTAGCTTGTGGTTTGGCTGTCGATTTTAGATATGTCTCAGAGCTGCACTGACTACTCCCAGCCAGATGTTATTGAAAACCATGCAAAGCTCAAGTCCTGTGTAGTAGGCCTGTAACTGCAAGTAAGGCTTTGAATGACACCTAGGCAAGCTCTATACTGTCTAGGCTACAGATGATAATACGTTTAGGGCTCCTTAAACATAAATGCCCTTCTGAAAACATTTGTGTAAAATATATTCCATAATTTGTGTCATTCCCCCTGTTTTTGTAATTTAAAAAAATGCTAGTGTTGGTGTAATTGTTGCTGTATGATCAGTTTAATAACATCATTGGTTGTCTTTTGGAAGGGGGTGGAGACATGGCCTGCACCACCTGTCATAAAACAGGAGGAAATGGATGATGACGACATGGAGTCTCAAGGTCAATTGACGCTATTATTTTAATATGTTTAATACAAAAATCACAACTCTGCAGCATGAGTTATTCTTAGCTTCTGTATTTGTCACTGAGAAATATCCCTGTGAAATGTATTGTTGGTGACTTCCTTTTCAGGTTATGGCAAGGATATTCCAGACACTCACAAGGCCAACCAGAATATCACAGGAGAAAGTGATGAGGAAGAGAGAAATCAAACCTCTGGGGGATCCAGAGAACTTGGACTCGATGACTTCAAGAGGGAACAGATTCCGTTGCTGGTGTCAGCTGAGGATGCTCCGGCACCCACGAAGAAGAAATGTAATAAAAGGTACAGCTGTGAAATATGTGGAAAGACCGAGAGAAAAAAACACAGAATGACAAGTCACATGATAACACACACAGGGCTGCCCTTTAGCTGCGATATCTGTGGTGAGAAATTCAAGTTTCAGAATTACTTGAACAGACACCAGCGATCCAAACACACAGTGAAAACCTACAGTTGCTCTGTGTGTGAAAAAACCTTCCGGCAGGCCACATCTCGCGACAGGCATGAGCGTGGTCACACTGGAAAAAACTATTGGTGCTCCAACTGTGGTGAGATGTTCAGGGAGCGCGGGGATCGTGACGCGCACGAGTGCATTGATTACAAAGGAGAACGTCCATTCAGCTGCTCCGAGTGCAGTGAAGCCTTTCAAAGGCAGTACCATCTCAAAAGACACCAGCTGGAAAAACACTCTCTAATGGTGGAGCAGACTGTCGACCCAGAAAATACAGTTGAGGAGAAAAGCGAAAAACCCATCAGTTGCTGTGTGTGTGGAATGATGTTTGTATATCCTAAATCGCGGGACACCCATGAACGTAAACACATTGGAGAAGACTACTGGTGCTCAGGATGTGGCAAGACGTTCAAAGAACGCCAGGGTCGCGATACGCACAAGTGCATTGTTTACAAGGGAGACCGGCCCTTCAGATGCTCAGAGTGCAATGAGGACTTTGAAAGACAGTACCTTCTCAAAAGACACCAGCTCGAAAAACACCCTCTAATGGTGGACCAGCCACATCCCAGTCATGATACATTGTTTTCTATGGTTTAAAAAAAATAATGGCCATGCCCAGACCTAACTGCTCACACCCCTGCCTCAAACTCCACCACTTTGTCTCTCTCCATTGTTCAACATTTATTTACATTGTAATACTTCTGACAGCACACTTTCTAACTCTGCCTGTAACCTTTGGATTTTATAGCATTCCCAGAAGTTATGGATTGTCAATTTAAATATTATTCATTACTACATTTAGCTAACATTAGGTAGTTATTCTAGAGATTCTTACCCCTGCCTTGATTCGGCATTCCAGATCATAATGGTATTTGTAGTTTATGATACACATTAGCAACTAATTATCATTTCATTTAGGGGGGGGGTGAATATTGATACACCACCTTGTCCTAGAGAGATTTACACCTATCAAAACGTCACAGGGTAAGCCTACACAAAACACAGCCCATATTTTAAGTGTTTCTAAAATCCCCAATGGGAAAAATGAATGGTGGAAAAAACGATTGGATTCATTTCTGTTTGACCGCTGGGTATTATGACATACTGTGGCACTCAGTTCTTGGTTCCAATAGTTAATATTTTTTCTAAGAGTTTGTCAGTTGGATAGGCTCTCTGCAAAGTTTTGAATAGCTTACCTATCATATGAATATCCTTTTTTGACTCCAATAGGATTCCCTCAAGATGTTCTGATGTCCAAAAAGATTTCAAATATAAATGTCTTGATATTAAACTTTTAAGTTGCATGTATTTGAAAATCTCTACATTGGTCAGTCCAGTTTTTTTTTTTTTTCCCCATGGACTGTCTCAATACACTGCATCCGGCAGCCTTCCACATCTACAGTGGAAGATGGCCGAGCTACAGCAGAATAGGTCAGACCATGAGATATCCTGAAAATTGGTTTATCAGGAAAACGGCTGTAGCGTACAAAAGGTTTGGCCTGGGGAAAGATGACTACCGAACACGATGGTGGTCTACATTTACTCTGACTCCACCCCGTCCAAACTATTTTGGCTACAAACTAATATGACTCCATGGTGGAAAGGGGAGATTCTCGCCAATTGGTTTCTTGGACCAAACAGAACAGTTGTTTGCGTTCTAGAAATGATCTGCAAGGCCTCAAATCCAAACTCATTAGAGAATACACTTTTTTGTTAGCGTGGCGTTTGGGTAGCCAGGCAAAGAGTTCGATAAACCCATCAATTTAGAACACACTTGTGACTTGAATGATGCAATTCATGTTCCACTTAAATAATAAAACGAGCATGAAATTCAAAACAATTCCCCCTGTTTTACAAGATATAAACCTCTGTAACAATTACACATTTTCATTTGGGAAGTATTATATATTTTACATGTCATGTCTCAATCTGCCATAAATGCACATAGCCTGTAATCAGGAACCCGCCATTATTTTGTGTGAAATTGCACCAATTCAATAACTCTGTGCCTTATGTGATTTCATTTTGCTCTGAAGCTGCCAGTGTTGCTGTAATGGAGGATCTAATTAATTAGCAGGTTAGAAAGACTAATGTAGCAGGTTAGGAGAATGACGTTAATTAAGGTTAGGAAAAGGGACAGTTAGGTTTAGCTTAGCCATCGAGCCACAGCCATCAGCTTTGCAAACCAACCATAAATCCCGACAAACCATCCAGAGGAGTCTGAGGGGAGGATGGCTCATAATAGAATGTTATCTGCTACTATTCCACCCCAGCCATTACCACAAGCCCATCCTCCACAATTAAGGTGCCACCAACCACCTGTATAACACCGGTCTTAATTGATTTTAGGGTGTATTGTGTTACCTTCAATTGTGTGTTGTTTTGAATATTGTATTGCTTAAGCAACATTGGATTTTCCCTTTTCATGTATATACACATTTTTTAAAATCTGGACAGCAAGGGTTGTGGAAGAACAGTTGATCAAAAGGAAGGAAATTAGATTTTTCTTGACTCATCAGGGGTTTCAGTAACAGTATTTTTTTTAAAGGTTTGGCAACCCAATATGTTGCTTTCTGAGAGGAATAAAGATTTTTTTTCAACCTGTCGTTTAATTTTATTACTTGCATGTATAACACAAATATTCAAAGTTGGTGAAATTAAGGAGGCAGATAAGTGTTTACGGTATATCACCGGGGCAACCTCGTCAGCTGTCCGGAACCAAACGGCCACCAGCAATTCAAAGGTTCCACCACAGACGGAAGGGTTTCGTTTGAATTTATAACAGATTTGGCTCCACGGTCATTTCATTCTAGCACACTAGCTACCATTTACCAGGTTAATTAGCCATGTCTGTCGAACTCGCTTTTCGTTCGTGTTGCCACTATTTTAGAAACGTTGACAGAAAAAGCCTTGCAAGACATTTGACAATTTATGGGAGAAACTTGTGCTGTATGAATGTTGCATGAACAAAACCAAAGCTCGACAGTCACAGGTGATGGAGAATACCATCGGGAAGGAGAAGCCAGCGAACTGCTAAATTAGGTATTATGCGTATAGGTTATTTGCCTGTGCAGGAAGCTCGGATACAATTACTTCCACACCTGTCGGCTAGTGGACTTCGCTCCAGGTGACTTTTGCCGTCATATCTCTCGGAGCGGAGAGGATGGCTAGCTAGCAGTCGCGTGTCTGACGGACGGGCGTCCCAGCTCCAATTCTGGCTTGTGGTTAGCGGACTAATCTTCACTCCATGGTGAAAAATTAACTTCCTCCACCAGGAAGTGGAGTTTAGTCTGATAGCCAGTAATAGACATATTGCTTAGCTCATAATTTCCTTAGTGAAAGGTACTATATAGCAAATACAATATATTTATCGGATAAACATAGCTATCCCAAGAGTGATGGCATATTTCCATTGTGGTTATGAAATCTTGAGCCTCGTTATCCCTATTTTGTGTTGAACCGCATAAACTAGATACACGCTATAAATCATCGAGGCTACAGATTAAACGTTTTTGGTCTGGTTCCACGATGGTTTTCCTGTAAAGGTGAAAGTTCACTTTATTTGAACAAAATCACTCTTTTTGATGCATGTTATAGAAGTGTCCAGACACTTTTTTTCTCCCTTGTTTTTGAGAACCTTGCCCCGCCAGCGACCCCATACTCGTTCAGCAGTTAAAGGGGCACAGAAAAAGGAACAAAGGCTAAAAAAAATGACCGAAATACGGAATTTTAGAAACGACAATAATCTCAGTATAGTGATGCATGTCTTTAGATGTTATAGACATGAAAGTGTAATTCCGAAATGTTAAATATAACATTTTGTGCGACTTCAGCTGTGTGTCCTACCAACTGTGCTGCTTTTCGGTGTAGTCAGCACAGCTAATATAAAACATGCCCTTCAAAAGAAATGTATTTGTGTTCAACATATGACATGACACCAAAATCATGTAATTCCCCTTGTATTGTAAATAAAGTTGAAGTAACCCACAGAAAGGTGTAACTGTTTATGTATGACCTACAAGTTTCGTAAAGGCTGACCAGTTAATGAGTTCATTGTCTTTGGAAGGGGATGGAGACATTGCCAGTACCACTGGTCATAAAAGAGGAGGATGATGACATGGAGTCTCAAGGTCAGTTAAAGCTATTATTGTAATCTATGTCAAATACAGAAAGCTCAGACAAGCTCTGCAGCATGAGCTATACTCTTTGGCCAATACAGAAGCTATAATTGTTTCAATCTGATGGGTCACTGAAATGTATTGTTGGTGACTTCCTTTCCAGTTTACAGTGTGTGGATTCTGGACACTCACAAGGCCGACCAGAATATCAGGGGAGAAAGTGATGAGGAGTCCAGCCTCTGGGGGATCCAAAGAACTTGGACTCCACGACTTCAAGAGAGAACAGAGTCCGTTGCTGGTGTCAGCTGAGGATGCTGCAGCACCCACAAAGAAATATAATGTAAATATATACACGTGTGAAATGTGTGGTAAGATTGAGACCAAGAAACGCAGAATGACAAGTCACACGATAAAGCACACAGGGCTGCCCTTCAGCTGCGACTTCTTGACCAGACACAAGCAATCCAAACACACAGTGAAAACCTACAGTTGCTCTGTGTGGGAAAAAATCTTCCGGCAGGCCACATTTCATGAAACACATGAGCATGGTCACACTGGGGAAAAATGATTGGTACTCAGACTGTGGCGAAGACGTTCAAGGAACGCAGGGATCGTGACACACATGATTGCATTGTTTACAAGGGAGAACGGTCCTTCAGCTTCTCCGAGTGCTATAACCACTTTCAAAGGCTGTACCATCTCAAAAAGCACCCTCTAATGGTGGCACAGACCATTAACAAAGGACCTGAGTCAAAGGGCATTGAGGACCAACAGAGTCCGTTTGAGTCAGTTCTGAAAAATCAATAAGGAGTGAACCAATACAGTACACCTGTGAAATATGTGGAACAACTTGGGGGACTAAAGGTGGCGAGACCAAACACATGGTAATACACAGAAAGAAGCGCTATACCTGTGATGTCTGTGGCAAGGTATTTAGGCTCAAATCCCTGTTCACGATACATCAGCTCAGACAAGGGAGACCGACCCTTCAGCTGCCTTGAGTGCAACGAGGACTTTAAAAATCAATACTATCTTAAGAAATACCAGTTTGAAAGGCACCCTCTAAAGGTTGAGCAGGCATGTTCTGATCATGATACTGCCATGGTAGTTCAGGGAGCACAGCCTTCTATTGGCAGCAACCTAAAGGCAGATGTGAGTACCCTAGGTGGACAAGTTCTGGTCGCAAAACCTCAGTTGTTACTTATTCAATGTCAGCTACCCTTTGGACCAATGACAAGTGAATTGGCTTCAACTGGAAATCAAATCAAATTTTATTTGTCACATACACATGGTTAGCAGATGTTAATGCGAATGTAGCGAAATGCTTGTGCTTCTAGTTCCGACATTGCAGTAATAACCAACAAGTAATCTAACTAACAATTCCTAAACTACTGTCTTATACACAGTGTAAGGGGATAAAGAATATGTACATAAGGATATATGAATGAGTGATGGTACAGAGCAGCATAGGCAAGATACAGTAGATGGTATCGAGTACAGTATATACATATGAGATGAGTATGTAAACAAAGTGGCATAGTTAAAGTGGCTAGTGATACATGTATTACATAAGGATCCAGTCGATGATATAGAGTACAGTATATACGTATGCATATGAGATGAATAATGTAGGGTAAGTAACATTATATAAGGTAGCATTGTTTAAAGTGGCTAGTGATATATTTACATCATTTCCCATCAATTCCCATTATTAAAGTGGCTGGAGTTGAGTCAGTGTCAGTGTGTTGGCAGCAGCCACTCAATGTTAGTGGTGGCTGTTTAACAGTCTGATGGCCTTGAGATAGAAGCTGTTTTTCAGTCTCTCGGTCCCAGCTTTGATGCACCTGTACTGACCTCGCCTTCTGGATGATAGCGGGGTGAACAAGCAGTGGCTCGGGTGGTTGATGTCCTTGATGATCTTTATGGCCTTCCTGTAACATCGGGTGGTGTAGGTGTCCTGGAGGGCAGGTAGTTTGCCCCCGGTGATGCGTTGTGCAGACCTCACTACCCTCTGGAGAGCCTTACGGTTGAGGGCGGAGCAGTTGCCGTACCAGGCGGTGATACAGCCCGCCAGGATGCTCTCGATTGTGCATCTGTAGAAGTTTGTGAGTGCTTTTGGTGACAAGCCGAATTTCTTCAGCCTCCTGAGGTTGAAGAGGCGCTGCTGCGCCTTCTTCACGATGCTGTCTGTGTGAGTGGACCAATTCAGTTTGTCTGTGATGTGTATGCCGAGGAACTTAAAACTTGCTACTCTCTCCACTACTGTTCCATCGATGTGGATAGGGGGTTGTTCCCTCTGCTGTTTCCTGAAGTCCACAATCATCTCCTTAGTTTTGTTGACGTTGAGTGTGAGGTTATTTTCCTGACACCACACTCCGAGGGCCCTCACCTCCTCCCTGTAGGCCGTCTCGTCGTTGTTGGTAATCAAGCCTACCACTGTTGTGTCGTCCGCAAACTTGATGATTGAGTTGGAGGCGTGCGTGGCCACGCAGTCGTGGGTGAACAGGGAGTACAGGAGAGGGCTCAGAACGCACCCTTGTGGGGCCCCAGTGTTGAGGATCAGCGGGGAGGAGATGTTGTTACCTACCCTCACCACCTGGGGGCGGCCTGTCAGGAAGTCCAGTACCCAGTTGCACAGGGCAGGGTCGAGACCCAGGGTCTCGAGCTTGATGACGAGCTTGGAGGGTACTATGGTGTTGAATGCCGAGCTGTAGACGATGAACAGCATTCTCACATAGGTATTCCTCTTGTCCAGATGGGTTAGGGCAGCCGTGATGTCATTTCCCTTGTTCTCAGAAGTGGCTTCCGTCTGGCCACTTAAATAAAGCCCAGATTGGTGAAGTGCTATAGAGACTGTTCTAGCAGGTTCTCCCATCTCAGCCAAGGAACTCTGTATTTATGTTGATGGTTCTTGGTCACCTCCCTGACCAAGGTTCTTCTTGCCCGGTTGCTCAGTTTGGCTGGACAACCAGTTCTTGGCAGAGTCTGGGGGGTTACGTATTTTGTCCATTGCCCAATGATGGAGACCAATGTGCTCTTGACTGTTTCCAACACTGGAAATTGTTTTCTAACCTTACCCAGATATAATTCTTTCAGATCTACATACAGTACCTTGGACATAATGGAATAGTTTATGCTCTGACAAGTGCACTTTCCATTGTGGTAACTTCATATAGACGGAGGTGCGTTCAGTGTGTTTATTCCCGTTTCGGTGGGTGTGGTGAGCTTGAAGCAATTAGTGTGGCGTACAGTATTTAAAGGGCAGTGGCCATAATGGGAATGCAAAAACAGGTTTTATTTTTTTGTAGCAAATGTATTAAACAAAAAACCGATCACATTTACATAAGTATTCAGACCCTATACTCAGTACGTTGTTGACGCACCTTTGGCAAAGATTACAGACTTGAGTCTTATTGGGTATGACGCTACAAGCTTGGCAAGCCTGTATTTGGAGTTTCTCCCATTCTCCTCTGCAGATCCTCGAGCTCTGTCAGGTTGGATGTGGAGCATTGCTGCACAGCTATTTTCAGGAGATTTTCGATTGGATTCTGGCTGGGCCACTCAAGGACATTCAGAGACTTGTCCCGAAGCCACTCCACGTTGTCTTGGCTGTGTGCTTTAGGTCGATGTCCTACCGGAAGGTGAACTTTCGCTGAGGTCTCGAGCAGGTTTTCATCATGAATTTCTCTGTACTTTGCTCCGTTCAACTTTCCCTCAATACAGACTAGTCTCCCTGTCGCTGAAAAACATACCCACAGCATGATGCTGCCACTACCATGCTTTGCCGTAGGGATGGTGCCAGGTTCCCTCCAGACGTGACCCCAAAGAGTTCAATCTTAGTTTCATCAGACCAGAGAAAATTGTTTCTGGCTTTTGGCAAACTCCAAGTGGGCTGTCATGTGCCTTTTAATGAGAAGTGGCTTCAGTCTGTCCACAGTACCATAAAGGCCTGATTGGTGGAGTGCTGCAGAGATGGTTGTCCTTCTGGAAGGTTATCCCATCTCCACAAAGGAACTTTGGAGCTCTGTCCGAGTGATCATCGGGTTCTTGTTCACCTCCCTGACCAAGGCCCTTCTCCCCTGATTGCTCAGTTTGGCCTGGCAGCCAGCTCTAGGAAGACTCTTGGTGGTTCCAAACATCATACATTTAAGAATGATGGAAGCCATGTGTTCTTGGGGCCCTTCAATGCTGCAGAAATGTTTTGGTACCCTTCTCCAGATCTGTGCCTCAACACAATCCTGTCTCTGAGCTATACGGATAATTCTTTTGACCTCATGGCTTGGTTTTTGCTCTTACATGCACTGTCATCTATGGGACCTTTATATAGACAGGTGTATGTATGCCTTTCCAAATCTTGTCCAAGCAATTGAATTTACCACAGGTTGACTCCAATCAAGTTGTAGAAACATCAAGGATGATCAATGGAAACAGGATGCACCTGAGCTCAATTTTGAGTTTCATAGCAAAGGATGTGAAATAAATGTGCAAAAATGTAAAAAAAAACATTTTCACTTTGTCATTATGGCGTATTGTGTAAATGGGTGAGAACAAATATTTCATACATTTTGAATTCGGCAACGAAATGTGGAATAAGTCAAGGGGTATGAATACTTCCTGAAGGCCCTGCATGCTCTTAGCTTCTAATGGACAATATGACGAGTCACTGTGAAACAAACCTGTAAAATGTATTGTTGGTGACTGCCTTTCCAGGTTACAGCGGGTGGATGCCAAAGACTCACAAGGCCAACCAGAATATCATAGGAAAAAGTGATGAAGAGAGAAGTCAAGCCTCTAGAGGATCCAAAGAACTTGGACTCGACGACTTTAAGAAAGAACAGAGTCTGTTGCTGGTGTCAATTGTGGATGCTGCAGCACCTACAAAGAGGAAGAAATATAACATAAGATACACCTGTAAAATATGTGGAAAGACTGGGACCAAGAAAGGCAGAATGACAAGTCACTTGATAACACACAAAGGGACTTCTAGTTGTGATACTTGTGGTGACAAATTCAAGCATCAGAATGGCTTGACAAAGCACAAGCTACTCAAACACAGTGTGAAAACCTACAGTTGCTTTGTGTGCGGAAAGATGTTTTTATATTCTAAAATACGTGACTACCATGAGCGCATACACGTTGGAGAAGACTACTGGTGCGCGGACTGTGGCAAGACGTTCAAGGAGCGCCAGGATCGCGACATGCACGAGTGCATTGTTTGCAAGGGAGACCGGCCCTACAGCTGCTCCGAGTGCAACAAGGACTTTGAAAGGCAGTACCATCTCAAACAACACCAGCTGGAAAAACACCCTCTAATGGTGGACCAGTCTGTTGAACCAGAACCTGAGTCCAAGGACATTGAGGACCAACCGAGTCAGTTTGACTCAGCTGAGAGTTCTGAGGCACCCATAAGGAATGAAACGATACAATACACTTGTGAAATATGTGGAACAACTTGGGCGACTCAAAATAGCATGCGCTCTCATATGTTTATACATAGAAAAATACAAAGGAAACACTATACCTGCGACGTC
Source organism: Oncorhynchus masou masou (assembly GCF_036934945.1). NCBI lineage: Eukaryota > Metazoa > Chordata > Actinopteri > Salmoniformes > Salmonidae > Oncorhynchus > Oncorhynchus masou. The sequence continues at coordinate 18,674,374 of NC_088231.1, forward strand.
TGTGACAAGGTTTTTAGGCTCAAATCACCTTTCACCAAACATCAGCTCAGACACAAGGGAGACCTGCCCTTCAGCTGCTCCGAGTGCAACAAGGACTTTAAAAGTCAGTACCAGCTTAAAAAACACCAGCTGGAAAAGCACCCTCTAAAGGTGGAGCAGTCGTGTTCTGATCTTGTATGGACAGCGACCTGAAGGCCGATATCGGTGCCTTTGGTTGGTAAGTTCAGGTCCCACAACCTGAGTTGAACAATGATCGTGGTGATGTCTAACATGTGCTCTGTCTGAGAATGTCAGCTACCATTTATGCTCTTCACTGAACATGACCCAATTAAAATGGTTGTATCTGAATTAACATTTCTAAGTGTAAGAATTTTTGGTTTCAATGTCATTTTTTTGCCCATATTTTTCCTTTTGTTTGAAAAGCATGATTTAGGCTTAATCGTTGTTAAATAGCTTGTCGTATTTGAATAAAAAACATATCCAGACTTATGTTTCCATTTTATAAACAGGGCAACTATGGAATGAGTGAGCGATTACTGATTTGTAAATACAGAGCAACTTTCTCCACCTGGAACTGAATGTGTTTACTTCTGTGACATGGTGAGTTCTCCTATAGAGAGAGGCGGAATCAGAGTAGAACAGCATCCTAAATCAATTGGGTCGATAAACTGGTATTTACGGTAGACTAATGTCATGACCTCTGCCACCCGGAAGTAAACAATGACATGTTAACGGCTAGCGAGCTGAACACACATCGCCGAAGATTTTCACATAAATATAGTTAGTGCTTTTTGACGACATGGTACTTTTACTCTATAAACCATTCATCCAATACACTTAATGTGTAAGCTTCGAGTGAAATAACGTTAAGCGATAATGTCGAATTCTGTACCTTTTCACTCTCAGCTCGCCTCCATCATGGAGGTATTGGCTAACGCGGCAGTGGCAGAAATCTGCCAACTTGTAGACGATGGCTATGCCGTGTTGCGCCTTGAAATATCGAGAACTCAGAGCGAAAACCAGGCTTTGAAGAACAAACTACACCAGGTGGAGGTTCGTTCTAGGGAACGATCTGTCAAAAGAAGCATCGTACTCCCATTGTCGAGCTGTTTTGGTGCGCAAGGAACAGGTGAGTTTCTATAGTTTACCAATGCAATGATAGACATTGAGTTTTGGTGCAGGAAATATTATTTGTGGACTGCATGTTCTCAATGCCGTGCATGTCATGAATCTATTGTTTTTCCCCCCGTTATAGATCAAGTCGAAGAGAAGCAGTCCCCCAGTGTAAAGAGAAATGGAGGATCCGTGGTGTTGGGGGACAGGAGCACTCGGACTGTCAGTGAAGAGGTTAATGGATTCTAAGTTACATATCTGATATAGTTGCAGACAAATATCAGCACTCTTGCACTTTTCTTAAATAGTTCCCCATTTCTTAAATAAGTACTTTGATCACCAGATTTTTAACATGGCTTATTTTTGTACATTTAAGTTGAACATTTTAATTTAAAAAAAGTAAAGACGATGGCATGGAGAAAATTATTGGCACCCCGGAGCTAGTACTTGGTTGCACAGCCTTTGGCCAAGATAACTGTAGACAAGCGCTTCTTGTAGCCATCAATTAACTTTCCACACCTTTCTACTGACAATTTGGCTCACTTTTCAGCCACGAACTGCTATAATTGTTTAATATTGGAGGGATGCCATCAACTGCTGTTTTTAGATCTCGCCTTAGGTTTTTGAGGTGATTCAGATCTGGACTTTGCTGGCCACTCCAGCCTCTCTTCTTAACCATTCCTGGTTGCTTTTGTGTGTGTGTTTGGGCTTGTTGTCCTGCTGGAAGACCTATAACCTTCAACAGAGACCCAGTTTTTGGACACTGGGTTTAACATTAGACTACAAAACACCTGAATCTGCTGATGTCATGATGGCTTGCGTACTACCAGAGGTAGGGAGGGTGTTATTTTCATTGAATGCTTAATTTGGTTGTCAGTAAACACAGAGCTGTTCTGTATTGCCAAAGAGTTCAATTTTTTTTTATTGGTCAACAGAAACATTTGGGTGGATTTTGGTAAGTTAAATCAGGCATTTTGTGTCTCCTTCAGCAGTGTGATCTTCTTATGTCTACCAAAAACCAAACAAAGCATTCAAAGAAAATAACACCCTCCCCACAATCAATTATGGGGGCGGTTTGACAATACTGTGGGGTTAATTTGCTGCTTCTGGTACTGGGGGCCTTAAATGTTTGCAAGACGTTATCAAGGTGTTTTGGAATGATATTATGACTGGGGTGGTCTGATATTATGACTGGGGTGGTCTGATAATATGACTGGGGTGGTCTGATAATATGACTGGGGTGGTCTGATATTATGACTGGGGTGGTCTGATGATATGACTGGGGTGGTCTGATAATATGACTGGGGTGGTCTGATATTATGACTGGGGTGGTCTGATAATATGACTGGGGTGGTCTGATGATGACTGGGGTGGTCTGATATTATGACTGGGGTGGTCTGATATTATGACTGGGGTGGTCTGATGATGACTGGGGTGGTCTGATTATATGACTGGGGTGGTCTGATATTATGACTGGGGTGGTCTGATGATGACTGGGGTGGTCTGATAATATGACTGGGGTGGTCTGATAATATGACTGGGGTGGTCTGATATTATGACTGGGGTGGTCTGATATTATGACTGGGGTGGTCTGATATTATGACTGGGGTGGTCTGATATTATGACTGGGGTGGTCTGATAATATGACCGGGGTGGTCTGATAATATGACTGGGGTGGTCTGATGATATGACTGGGGTGGTCTGATGATATGACTGGGGTGGTCTGATAATATGACTGGGGTGGTCTGATATGACTGGGGTGGTCTGATGATATGACTGGGGTGGTCTGATGATATGACTGGGGTGGTCTGATGATATGACTGGGGTGGTCTGATGATATGACTGGGGTGGTCTGATGATATGACTGGGGTGGTCTGATATTATGACTGGGGTGGTCTGATATTATGACTGGGGTGGTCTGATGATGACTGGGGTGGTCTGATTATATGACTGGGGTGGTCTGATATTATGACCGGGGTGGTCTGATTATATGACTGGGGTGGTCTGATATTATGACTGGGGTGGTCTGATAATATGACTGGGGTGGTCTGATTATATGACTGGGGTGGTCTGATGATGACTGGGGTGGTCTGATAACATGACCGGGGTGGTCTGATGATATGACCGGGGTGGTCTGATAACATGACCGGGGTGGTCTGATGATATGACCGGGGTGGTCTGATAATTTGACTGGGGTGGTCTGATATTATTTCTGAACTACTCACAAGGCCAGACAGGAAGTCAGGAGAGGCACATGTTCGGAATCACACACACATTCCATTAGAATTAGAAGGGGGGGAGAGACACACACACACCAATGATATGTAGAGTGAAAGAACGAGAGGCGGAGTAGAGACCGGAGAGAAGAAGAGGGAGAGACAGAGACGGCTGCAGAGCTTTGAGGATTATGGGTAGATTTGGACTTTTTTTGTAGCGAGATTCTTTTTCTCTGAGCAATTTGCCTCGAACGTCTTGAACACCGTTAATCCTCTCTTAAAGAAACCTAATCCTGCTAGCATGTACCTGATACTGAGGGAATGGAGGGAGGTCGGGATAGAGAGAGGGATGGTTCGAGAGACCCAACATTAAGGAAAGCTTTATTACAGACTCAGTGAGCATAGCCTTGCTATTGAGAAAGGCCGCCGTAGGCAGACATGGCTCTCAAGAGAAGACAGGCTATGTAAACACTGCCCACAATATGAGGTGGAAACTGAGCTGTACTTCCTAACCTCCTGCCCAATGTATGACCATAGTCGAGACACATATTTCCCTCAGATTACACAGATCCACAAAGAATTCGAAAACAAATCCAATTTTGATAAACTCCCATATATCTACTGGATAAAATACCACAGTGTGACATCACAGCAGCAAAATGTGTGACCTGTTGCCGCAAGAAAAGGGCAACCAGTGAAGAACACACACCATTGTAAATACAACCCATATTTATGCTTATTTATTTTCCCTTTTGTACTTTAACTATTTGCAAATCATTATAACACTGTATATTGACATAATATGACATTTGAAATGTCTGTATATCCCCCGTAATGAGGACACAATACCCCGTAATGAGGTCACAATACCCCGTAATGAGGTCACAATACCCCGTAATGAGGTCACAATACCCGTAATGAGGTCACAATACCCCGTAATGAGGTCACAATACCCCGTAATGAGGTCACAATACCCCGTAATGAGGTCACAATACCCCATAATGAGGTCACACTACTCCGTAATGAGGTCACAATACCCCGTAATGAGGTCACAATACCCCATAATGAGGTCACAATACCCGTAATTACACCACAGTACCCCATAATTACACCACAGTACCCCATAATTACACCACAGTACCCCATAATTACACCACAGTACCCCATAATTACACCACAGTACCCCATAATTACACCACAATACCCCATAATTACACCACAGTACCCCATAATTACACCACAGTACCCCATAATTACACCACAATACCCCATAATTACACCACAGTACCCCATAATTACACCACAATACCCCATAATTACAAATTGAAAACAGGATGGGAATGCCCATCCTCCACAATTAGGTGCCACCAACCACCTGTATAACACCGGTCTTAATTGATTTTAGGTGTATTGTGTTACCTTCAATTGTGTGTTGTTTTGAATATTGTATTGCTTAAGCAACATTGGATTTTCCCTTTTCATGTATATACACATTTTTTAAAATCTGGACAGCAAGGGTTGTGGAAGAACAGTTGATCAAAAGGAAGGAAATTAGATTTTTCTTGACTCATCAGGGGTTTCAGTAACAGTATTTTTTTTTAAGGTTTGGCAACCCAATATGTTGCTTTCTGAAAGGAATAAAGATGTTTTTTCAACCTGTCGTTTAATTTTATTACTTGCATGTATAACACAAATATTCAAAGTTGGTGAAATTAAAGAGGCAGATAAGTGTTTACGGTATATCACCGGGGCAACCTCGTCAGCTGTCCGGAACCAAACGGCCACCAGCAATTCAAAGGTTCCACCACAGACAGAAGGGTTTCGTTTTAATTTATAACAGATTTGGCTCCACGGTCATTTCATTCTAGCACACTAGCTACCATTCACCAGGTTAATTAGCCATGTCTGTCGAACTCGCTTTTCGTTCGTGTTGCCACTATTTTAGAAACGTTGACAGAAAAAGCCTTGCAAGACATTTGTCAATTTATGGGAGAAACTTGTGCTGTAGGAATGTTGCATGAACAAAATCAAAGCTCGACAGTCACAGGTGATGGAGAATACCATCGGGAAGGAGAAGCCAGCGAACTGCTAAATTAGGTATTATGCGTATAGGTTATTTGCCTGTGCAGGAAGCTCGGATACAATTACTTCCACACCTGTCGGCTAGTGGACTTCGCTCCAGGTGACTTTTGCTGTCATATCTCTAGGAGTGGAGAGGATGGCTAGCTAGCAGTCGCGTGTCTGACGGACGGGCGTCCCAGCTCCAATTCTGGCTTGTGGTTAGCGGACTAATCTTCACTCCATGGTGAAAAATTAACTTCCTCCACCAGGAAGTGGAGTTTAGTCTGTTAGCCAGTAATAGACATATTGCTTAGCTCATAATTTCCTTAGTGAAAGGTACTATATAGCAAATACAATATATTTATCGGATAAACATAGCTATCCCATGAGTGATGGCATATTTCCATTGTGGTTATGAAATCTTGAGCCTCGTTATCCCTACTTTGTGTTGAACCGCATAAACTAGATACACGCTATATATCATCGAGGCTACAGATTAAACGTTTTTGGTCTGGTTCCACGATGGTTTTCCTGTAAAGGTGAAAGTTCACTTTATTTGAACAAAATCACTCTTTTTGATGCATGTTATAGAAGTGTCCAGACACTTTTTTTCTCCCTTGTTTTTGAGAACCTTGCCCCGCCAGCGACCCCATACTCGTTCAGCAGTTAAAGGGGCACAGAAAAAAGGAACAAAGGCTAAAAAAAATTACCGAAATACGGAATTTTAGAAACGACAATAATCTCAGTATAGTGATGCATGTCTTTAGATGTTATAGACATGAAAGTGTAATTCCGAAATGTTAAATATAACATTTTGTGCGACTTCAGCTGTGTGTCCTACCAACTGTGCTGCTTTTCGGTGTAGTCAGCACAGCTAATATAAAACATGCCCTTCAAAAGAAATGTATTTGTGTTCAACATATGACATGACACCAAAATCATGTAATTTCCCTTGTATTGTAAATAAAGTTGAAGTAACCCACAGAAAGGTGTAACTGTTTATGTATGACCTACAAGTTTAGTAAAGGCTGACCAGTTAATGAGTTCATTGTCTTTTGAAAGGGGATGGAGACATTGCCAGTACCACTGGTCATAAAACAGGAGGATGATGACATGGAGTCTCAAGGTCAGTTAAAGCTATTATTGTAATCTATGTCAAATACAGAAAGCTCAGACAAGCTCTGCAGCATTACATTTACATTTAAGTCGTTTAGCAGGCGCTCTTATCCAGTTTATTATGGGGGTCAGTACAGTACTAGGGTCTGTCACTACCAACAAGTAATCTAACTAACAATTCCTAAACTACTGTCTTATACACAGTGTAAGGGGATAAAGAATATGTACATAAGGATATATGAATGAGTGATGGTACAGAGCCACATAGGCAAGATACAGTAGATGGTATCGAGTACAGTATATACATATGAGATGAGTATGTAAACAAAGTGGCATAGTTAAAGTGGCTAGTGATACATGTATTAGATAAGGATGCAGTCGATGATATAGAGTACAGTATATACGTATGCATATGAGATGAATAATGTAGGGTAAGTAACATTATATAAGGTAGCATTGTTTAAAGTGGCTAGTGATATATTTACATCATTTCCCATCAATTCCCATTATTAAAGTGGCTGGAGTTGAGTCAGTGTCAGTGTGTTGGCAGCAGCCACTCAATGTTAGTGGTGGCTGTTTAACAGTCTGATGGCCTTGAGATGGAAGCTGTTTTTCAGTCTCTCGGTCCCAGCTTTGATGCACCTGTACTGACCTCGCCTTCTGGATGATAGCGGGGTGAACAGGCAGTGGCTCGGGTGGTTGATGTCCTTGATGATCTTTATGGCCTTCCTGTAACATCGGGTGGTGTAGGTGTCCTGGAGGGCAGGTAGTTTGCCCCCGGTGATGTGTTGTGCAGACCTCACTACCCTCTGGAGAGCCTTACGGTTGAGGCGGAGCAGTTGCCGTACCAGGCGGTGATACAGCCCGCCAGGATGCTCTCGATTGTGCATCTGTAGAAGTTTGTGAGTGCTTTTGGTGACAAGCCGAATTTCTTCAGCCTCCTGAGGTTGAAGAGGCGCTGCTGCGCCTTCTTCACGATGCTGTCTGTGTGAGTGGACCAATTCAGTTTGTCTGTGATGTGTATGCCGAGGAACTTAAAACTTGCTACTCTCTCCACTACTGTTCCATCGATGTGGATAGGGGTTGTTCCCTCTGCTGTTTCCTGAAGTCCACAATCATCTCCTTAGTTTTGTTGACGTTGAGCGTGAGGTTATTTTCCTGACACCACACTCCGAGGCCCTCACTTCCTCCCTGTAGGTCGTCTCGTCGTTGTTGGTAATCAAGCCTACCACTGTTGTGTCGTCCGCAAACTTGATGATTGAGTTGGAGGCGTGCGTGGCCACGCAGTCGTGGGTGAACAGGGAGTACAGGAGAGGGCTCAGAACGCACCCTTGTGGGGCCCCAGTGTTGAGGATCAGCGGGGAGGAGATGTTGTTACCTACCCTCACCACCTGGGGCGGCCCGTCAGGAAGTCCAGTACCCAGTTGCACAGGGCGGGGTCGAGACCCAGGGTCTCGAGCTTGATGACGAGCTTGGAGGGTACTATGGTGTTGAATGCCGAGCTGTAGTCGATGAACAGCATTCTCACATAGGTATTCCTCTTGTCCAGATGGGTTAGGGCAGTGTGCAGTGTGGTTGAGATTGCATCGTCTGTGGACCTATTTGGGCGGTAAGCAAATTGGAGTGGGTCTAGGGTGTCAGGTAGGGTGGAGGTGATATGGTCCTTGACTAGTCTCTCAAAGCACTTCATGATGACGGAAGTGAGTGCTACGAGTCTTTTAGCTGAATTAAGTTGTTTTGTAAATTTAAAAACAAGGAGACATGAATGAAGGGACGACAGATGGTAGGAAGAACGTTCGTGTATAACATCGACGGGACTGGGAGTTGATGGGACTGGCAAGGGATCCAGGCTGCATCACAACCGGCCGTGATTGGGAAATATGGGACGGCGCACAATTGGTCCAGCATCATCCGGGTTTGCCCGGAGTAGGCAGTCATTGTAAATAAGAATTTGTTCTTAACTGACTTGCCTAGTTAAATATATTTTATGTGCAGAGGCAGGTGGCTTTCACTACATATATTTCCTCAGGTACCTGGATGATATAAAACAAACAATTCTTTTATTCTAATCCTCATGTTAATTTATTTTAGGTTACTTCCTACCGTGTAGCATCGGTTTGACAGTATTTTATTTCAGCCTATAATCTGTTGCTTTGGCAATATTGGATTTTCTCTTTCATGCCAAGTAAACGTATGTGAATCTGGAGAGTGGGGTGTCATTGCGACCTGTAATTCATGGTGTTCCTGCATGTGGGCGTTCTTGCGTCTGCTTGTTAGGACTCTGGTGACCTGGCCGGAGCGGGCGACACTGGTAGCAAGCTTGGTCACTGGTAGACAGTGTCCTTTGTCTCTGCCGCATCCTGTTTGCGGCGCTAGCGAGGTGCAGCGGTAGACCGTGTTCTTCTCCCCGTCCGCAGAGCACTGCTTTTCCGCACTTCTGTTGATGTTACCGTGTCTGTTTGTTTTTTTTTTTACATCACTTCCTCACAGCGCTTTGATAAAGAGAGGCGTGGGTTGGCTGGTATATCTGCTTTCCAATGCATTAACAGATGACATATACATTTTAAGCTAAAACATTGCACATCAATTATACTTCAATAATGTCATAGCCTAAACAAAAAACGAATACTTTTTATTTGACCCACATTTTAATCAAATAGATAGACCAAGGAAATCCAGTAGATCAAAAGTGCCACTTAAACACAAGCCACATTCTTACATGCAGGAACCAATGGGATGCTTGAGGCGGACATTCCTGCAGATGCAGGAACACCACAAATTGTTGGCCTGCAAATCAGACTATTGAATATGGACAGCAAAGGTTGTACAAGCAATGTTGTGTTTTATATTTTATGTTCGGTAAACATGTAAATTGTTGGTCTGATGTTTCATGAGATGAAATAAAATATCACAAATGTTCCATATGCAAAAAAACAAACATTTCTCATTATGTGCACATTTGTTTTCATCTGTTAGTGAGCATTTATCTTGACAGGTGTGGAATATTAAACAGTGTGATCATTACACAGGTGACTCTTGTGCTGGGGACAATAAAAGGTCACACAACACAGTGCCACATATGTTGTCTAAAGTTGAGGGAATGTGCAACTGGCATTCAATGTTCAGTTCTCTACCATAAGTCCCCTCCACCATAATTTCAGAGAATTTGGCAGTACATTCAACCTGCCTCAACCGCAAACCACGTCACCCCAGGATGCACCCCAGGACCTCCACATCCGGGATCGTCTGAGGGGGTGCTGATAGTATTTCTGTCTGCAATAATAAATGCCTATTGAAGGGGAACAACTCATTCTTGTTGGCTTGGCCTGGCTACCAAGGGGGTAGTTTTATGCCCTCCCAAGCCCACCCATGGCTGCGCCCCTGCCCAGTTATGTGAAATCCATAGATTAAGGCCTAATATGTTTATTTCCATTGACTGATTTCATTATGAACTGTAACTCAGTAAAATCTTTGATATTGTTGCATGTTTGGTGTATATTTTTGTTCAGTAACAGCTTTCCTTTCCTTTAGGTTTGTCAACTTTAAAAAGCATTTGGAGAGGAATAAAAATCAGTCAGTGTAATTTACATTTGATTATTTTACAACACAAATATTGATTAAACCTAGGAAATTTTAAGGAGGCAGATAAAGATGGTCTATTATATTGACAAGATATTCAAGTGACCGCTCTAACAATGGAAATACATGTCCTCAAATATGGAAGGAAGGCTGGAGGTGAGATCAGACTGGACCAACACTTCTTCAACCATTCCGCCAGTAGCTAATTTCCTTCCCCTGTCAGGTGTTGAACCACACGCATCAACTTTTGTATTTGTGTAACTATGTCTTTCGAACTTACCTTTCGTTCTCGTGTTGCCTTCATTATGGAAACCTTGACAGCAACAGCCGTGCAAGACATTTGTCAATTTATGGAAGAAACGTATGCTGCTCTTCGAGTGGAAATGTTGCAAGAACAAAACCGAAGTTCGAGGACAAAATTGCAGGCGATGGAGAATAGCAAGGGGAAGGAAAAGCCTGCGAACAGTATGGAGAGCGTTCAAGAAGACGGTGAGATGAAATATTTACAGATAGTTATGCCTATTGACTATTTGTCTGTAGGAAGCTTGGAGACGAATAATACACTAGCAGGCTAGCTACCAGTCGCCTGAATGTGCAGCCCCGGAGGGCGCTGTTATTACTGACTGAATAATAGCGCCCCCTGCTGGACCTTAGGGCTATAGTCTGTAGGGGGCATCCTACTCCTCAGTAGTGAAAAGGTGCTTGCAAATTCTATTCTAAATATATGCAATCATGACGAGTGATGGCATATTTCTACTACATGTTTTTGTGAAATCTGAGCCTCATTATTCCTGTATGACCAACATTTTCAGAAAAACTCAATTTGTATGTTACCCCCCTCATCAGGTTTCAGAAACTTCCCAGTCGTGGAGAAAATCCTCAATGAACAAGGGGCCAATGGTCTTTGGCTAGAAGGTCACCTTACTGTGGAAGACGAAGGTCCACCGTCACTGGTACCAGAGGAAGAACAGCCATTGCAGATTTTTGGTCAGATGACAGACATGGTGAGTGGAGCTTGTGCTTTGGCTGGCGATTTTTGTAAGGGTAGATCTGTCTCTGAGACGAGGCCCAGACATATTTAATTGAAAACCATGCAAGCTCACGCCCAGCAAAAAATGTGTAGCAGGACTTTTAACTGTAAATAGTATATTAAGGCTTTGAATGACCTGTAGATAAATTCAATAGGGCTTTCCGTGTGGCGCGGCGGTGTGGCGCCGCGCTACTAGTGACGCCTCTGGCTTGGCAGAGGCGTCACCACAGATCCGGATCGATCCGGTCTGTGTCGCAGCCGGCTGCAACTGGGATACCCATGAGGCGGCACACAATTGGCCCAGCGTCGTTAGGGGAAGGTTTGGTAACTGGGATGTCCTTGTCCCATTGTGCTCTAGCGACTCCTGTGGCGGGCCGGGTGCAGGCACACTGACACGGTCGCAAGTTGGGCGGTGTTTCCTCCGACACATTGGTGCATCTGGCTTCCGGGTTAAGCGAGCTGTGTGTCAAGAAGCAGTGTGGCTTGGCAGGGTCGTGTTTCACAGGATGCATGGCTCGACCTTAGACTCTCCTGAGCCCATACAGGACTTGCAGCGATGGGACAAGACTAACTACCAATTGGATATCACTGAAAAGGGCTAAAAAATATATATAAAAACTCAAAATACCATCTAGGCTACAGATAAATATTTTTAAGGGCTGTTTTCCATGATTCTCATTTAAGCATAAAATTTGCCCTTCCAAATATATTTGTTTGTATTAAATATATTCCATGATTTTGGTGTCATTCCCCTGCTGCATTATGTTTTGTAATGGAAACCCCTACAACAAGATGCTTGTCTAACTGTTGCTGTATGATCTACTCTCTTAAAGGCTGGTAAGAGTTAATAACACCATTGGTTGTCTTTTGGAAGGGAGTGGAGACATGTTCAGCACCGCTGGTCATTAAACAGGAGGAAACGGATGATGTCATGGAGTCTCAAGGTCAGTTGAAGCGATTGTATTACATGTTCAAGCTCTGCAGCATGAGTTACAGGGCCTTCAGAAACTATTCAAACCCCTGGACTTATTCCACGTTTTGTTACACCCTGAATTCAAAATGGATTAAATACAAAAATTCTCACCCAATAATGACAAAGTTAAAACATGTTTTAAGAAATGTTTCCAATTTTGAGCAACTCCAGCCGCCGCTTGGCATTGCGCATGGTGATCTTAGGCTTGTGTGTGGCTGCTCGACCACGGAAACCAATTTCACGAGTCTCCCGACAAACGGTTTCTGTGCTGACGTTGCTTCCAGAGGCAGTTTGGAACTCGTGAGTGTTACAACCAAGGACAGGCGATTGTTGTGCGCTACGCACTTCAGCGGCCCCATTCTGTGAACTTGTGTGGTCTACCACTTTGTGGCATTGTTGCTCTGAGGACGTTTCCACTTCACAATAGCAGGACTTACAGGGGCAGTTCTAGCAGGATTTTTTTTTACAAACTGACTTGATGGTAAGGTGGCATCCTATGACTGTGCCATAATGAAAGTCACTGAGCTCTTCAGTAAGGCAATTTTACTGCAAATATGGAGACTGCATGGCTGTGTGCTCGTTAAAAAAAAAAATTAAAAAAGTTTTTACACCTGTTGGCAACAGGCGTGGCTGAAATTGCAGAATCTGCTAATTTGAAGGGGTGTCCACATACTTTTTTGTGTATATATAATGTACCTGACCTGCCGGCCCTACCTACCTGGCCGGCCCTGCTTCCCGGATTGCCGGCTGACCTGGCCGACCGGACCCATCTGCCTGGCCAGCTGACCCTACCTACCTGGCCAACCAGACCCTGAGTCAGTACTTTTAAGAAGCACCTTTGGCGGAAATTACCGCTTTGTGTTGTGCAGAGCTGATAGACGTTCCCATCTGGATTTGGGTATTCTCTTTTTTTCATTGTAGATTTTTTTCAATCTCTGTTAAATTAGATGGGGAGCGGCGGTGAAATCTTCAAGTCTTTCCACAGATTTTCAATGGGATTCTGGTCTGGGCTTTAGCTGGGCCACTCAATGACTTTTACATTGGCTGTATACTTGAGTTTGTTCTGTTGGATCGTAAATATTCGCACCAGTCTAAGGTCATTTGCACTCTGAAGCAGGTTCCTATCAAGGATTTGTCTGTATTTGACTCCATTCATTGTTCCCTCTGTCCTTACTAGTCTCTCAGTCCCTGCCGCTGAAAAGTGTCCCCATAGTATGATGCTGCCACTACCATGCTTCATGGTAGGGATGGTGTTAGACGGGTGATGAGCTGTGCCTGGTTTTCTCCAGACAGCGCTTTGCATTCAGCCCAAAGAGTAAAATGTTGGTCTCATCAGACCAAAGAATCTTTCCCTTATGCTCTCTTTCACATGCCTTTTAGTAAACTCCAGCCGTGATGTCATTTCCCTTGTTCTCAGAAGTGGCTTCCGTCTGGCCACTTAAATAAAGCCCAGATTGGTGAAGTGCTATAGAGACTGTTCTAGCAGGTTCTCCCATCTCAGCCAAGGAACTCTGTATTTATGTTGATGGTTCTTGGTCACCTCCCTGACCAAGGTTCTTCTTGCCCGGTTGCTCAGTTTGGCTGGACAACCAGTTCTTGGCAGAGTCTGGGTAGTTACGTATTTTGTCCATTGCCCAATGATGGAGACCAATGTGCTCTTGACTGTTTCCAACACTGGAAATAGTTTTCTAACCTTACCCAGATATAATTCTTTCAGATCTACATACAGTACCTTGGACATAATGGAATAGTTTATGCTCCGACATGTGCACTTTCCATTGTGGTAACTTCATATAGACGGAGGTGCGTTCAGTGTGTTTATTCCCGTTTTGGTGGGTGTGGTGAGCTTGAAGCAATTAGTGTGGCGTACAGTATTTAAAGGGCAGTGGCCATAATGGGAATGCAAAAACAGGTTTTATTTTTTTGTAGCGAATGTATTAAACAAAAAACCGATCACATTTACATACGTATTCAGACCCTATACTCAGTACGTTGTTGACGCACCTTTGGCAAAGATTACAGACTTGAGTCTTATTGGGTATGACGCTACAAGCTTGGCAAGCCTGTATTTGGAGTTTCTCCCATTCTCCTCTGCAGATCCTCGAGCTCTGTCAGGTTGGATGTGGAGCATTGCTGCACAGCTATTTTCAGGAGATTTTCGATTGGGTTCTGGCTGGGCCACTCAAGGACATTCAGAGACTTGTCCCGAAGCCACTCCACGTTGTCTTGGCTGTGTGCTTTAGGTCGTTGTCCTACCGGAAGGTGAACTTTCGCTGAGGTCTCGAGCAGGTTTTCATCATGAATTTCTCTGTACTTTGCTCCGTTCAACTTTCCCTCAATACAGACTAGTCTCCCTGTCGCTGAAAAACATACCCACAGCATGATGCTGCCACTACCATGCTTTGCCGTAGGGATGGTGCCAGGTTCCCTCCAGACGTGACCCCAAAGAGTTCAATCTTAGTTTCATCAGACCAGAGAAAATTGTTTCTGGCTTTTGGCAAACTCCAAGTGGGCTGTCATGTGCCTTTTAATGAGAAGTGGCTTCCATCTGTCCACAGTACCATAAAGGCCTGATTGGTGGAGTGCTGCAGAGATGGTTGTCCTTCTGGAAGGTTATCCCATCTCCACAAAGGAACTTTGGAGCTCTGTCCGAGTGATCATCGGGTTCTTGTTCACCTCCCTGGCCAAGGCCCTTCTCCCCTGATTGCTCAGTTTGGCCTGGCAGCCAGCTCTAGGAAGACTCTTGGTGGTTCCAAACATCATACATTTAAGAATGATGGAAGCCATGTGTTCTTGGGGCCCTTCAATGCTGCAGAAATGTTTTGGTACCCTTCTCCAGATCTGTGCCTCAACACAATCCTGTCTCTGAGCTATACGGATAATTAATTTGACCTCATGGCTTGGTTTTTGCTCTTACATGCACTGTCATCTATGGGACCTTTATATAGACAGGTGTATGTATGCCTTTCCAAATCTTGTCCAAGCAATTGAATTTACCACAGGTTGACTCCAAGTTGTAGAAACATCAAGGATGATCAATGGAAACAGGATGCACCTGAGCTCAATTTTGAGTTTCATAGCAAAGGATGTGAAATAAATGTGCAAAAATGTAAAAAAACATTTTCACTTTGTCATTATGGCGTATTGTGTAAATGGGTGAGAACAAATATTTCATACATTTTGAATTCGGCAACGAAATGTGGAATAAGTCAAGTCAAGTAAAAAGTAAAATGTATTGTTGGTGACTGCCTTTCCAGGTTACAGCGGGTGGATGCCAAAGACTCACAAGGCCAACCAGAATATCATAGGAAAAAGTGATGAGGAAGAGAGAAGTCAAGCCTCTAGGGGATCCAAAGAACTTGGACTCGACAACTTTAAGAAAGAACAGAGTCTGTTGCTGGTGTCAATTGTGGATGCTGCAGCACCTACAAAGAGGAAGAAATATAACATAAGATACACCTGTAAAATATGTGGAAAGACTGGGACCAAGAAAGGCAGAATGACAAGTCACTTGATAACACACAAAGGGACTTCTAGTTGTGATATTTGTGGTGACAAATTCAAGCATCAGAATGGCTTGACAAAGCACAAGCTACTCAAACACAGTGTGAAAACCTACAGTTGCTTTGTGTGCGTAAAGATGTTTTTATATTCTAAAATACGTGACTACCATGAGTGCATACACGTTGGGGAAGACTACTGGTGCGCGGACTGTGGCAAGACGTTCAAGGAGCGCCAGGATCGCGACATGCACGAGTGCATTGTTTGCAAGGAGACCGGCCCTACAGCTGCTCCGAGTGCAACAAGGACTTTGAAAGGCAGTACCATCTCAAACAACACCAGCTGGAAAAACACCCTCTAATGGTGGACCAGACTGTTGAACCAGAACCTGAGTCCAAGGACATTGAGGACCAACAGAGTCAGTTTGACTCAGCTGAGAGTTCTGAGGCACCCATAAGGAATGAAACGATACAATACACTTGTGAAATATGTGGAACAACTTGGGCGACTCAAAATAGCATGCGCTCTCATATGTTTATACATAGAAAAATGCAAAGGAAACACTATACCTGCGACGTCTGTGACAAGGTATTTAGGCTCAAATCACCTTTCACCAAACATCAGCTCAGACACAAGGGAGACCTGCCCTTCAGCTGCTCCGAGTGCAACAAGGACTTTAAAAGTCAGTACCAGCTTAAAAAACAGCAGCTTGAAAAGCACCCTCTAAAGGTGGAGCAGTCGTGTTCTGATCTTGTATGGACAGCGACCTGAAGGCCGATATCGGTGCCTTTGGTTGGTAAGTTCAGGTCCCACAACCTGAGTTGAACAATGATCGTGGTGATGTCTAACGTGTGCTCTGTCTGAGAATGTCAGCTACCATTTATGCTCTTCACTGAACATGACCCAATTAAAATGGTTGTATCTGAATGAACATTTTTAAGTGTAAGAATTTTTGGTTTTAATGTCATTTTTTTTGCCCATATTTTTCCTTTTGTTTGAAAAGCATGATTTAGGCTTAATCGTTGTTAAATAGCTTGTCGTATTTGAATAAAAAACATGTCCAGACTTACGTTTCCATTTTATAAACAGGGCAACTATGGAATGAGTGAGCGATTACTGATTTGTAAATACAGAGCAACTTTCTCCACCAGGGGCCTGTTGCATAAAACTAGGATAAGGGATTAAGCCAGGATATCTTGGTGATCCTGGCTCAATTGATCCGTAATCCGGTTGCACTAAAGATGGATAGGGGCAGGAGGATATGTTATGGTATAAATTACCATGGAGATTTATTCTGTGGAGCTAGCCTGCTCCAGACCAGGCTAAATTCCAGGATCTATTTAATCTCATCCCTAATGTCAGTCAGCAGTCACCACAAATGGAAACCAATAGTTATTTCACTGCTCACTATACATTGTTATCACATATAACTAGACCCACTGTTATTATTTAAACGTTTGTGATCATTAATTTCAATGATTTTGGATAAAAAATGATTTTTAGATGTTGCTATCATTAGATAATTTACAGTTTCCCATAGACTATAAGGCTATATATAAAATGATAGAATATTAGGGCCACAGAAGGGAAAAAAACACAAGTCATAATATTGTAACCAGTTGTTTTAAAGGAGGACAGTTGTTAAAATGACAGATGTGGGGCATTTCGTGAAATTGTACTTCAGTATGGTTTCATAAACAAAGACATGCTGATGTGCCAGAATATTAAGTATCACATTGTCATAAGTATCAAAACAATATGTAGCTTTTCTGCAGAAAGAACCAGCCTCATAAATGTATGACTTTATCCTTTTTCTTCAGTGTGGCCTAGTACTCTGTCATATAAACAAATACACATTCCATATGAATATAAAAACACAATGTGTAACATTATGTTCCTTTATTGAATAAGGACAAAACAAAGCAGGTAAACCATCAGCTCCTTTCGAAACTGAAGACAGTGACTCTACAAGATGGAAAGCACAGAATCCAAGCATATTATACAAAATGATACATACACATTCAAAGGTCTGTATATAACACACCCTGCATGTCTGCACACTAAAATAAATGCAGGACAAATCCATACACATCAACTGAACAGACAAATGAATGGATGCAGTAGCCTCCCTGCAGCCTTGTATTACACACAGTATACCGCACAAACATCAGAGGCCAAATTCGTCAAAAAACGAACCCAAAAAACCCAAATTCCTCTGCCACCGCAGGACATATTTAACCAAAATTGAAAGCACACATACTAACTAAAATAATTCAACACATATTGGTCCCTCAGCAGCCGACCACTGTCGTCATCGGGGAAGATTGCCGGATTGTCCCAGTCCATGGCTGGTGGCACTCTGGGGCCCTCTCCTTCCTCAGGCAGGCCACATTGTGGAGGACAGCACAAGCCACAGTAATATCACATGCCCTAACAGGGCTGACCCTTAATTTGTGAAGGCAGTGAAAGCGTGCCTTCAGGAGGCCAAAGGTCATTTCAACTCTGGCCCTGGTCCTGGCATGGGCATGGTTGTAGGCCTGCTGTGCTTCCTGGGGGTCTGTGAAAGGTGTCAGGAGAAAAGGCTGGCAGCCATACCCCCTGTCTCCCAGCAACACACCAGAGAATTCACCTGTCAACACAAAATCTCATCATTACTACCTCATAAACACAGTGATATTCTTGACACAGCCATGATGGTTATAAATAGGGGTTGTGTGGCTTACCTTGTGATAGGCACTGATAGATTTCAGAGGCCCGAAAGATTCTGGAGTCATGGACTGAGCCAGGCCATTTTGCCACAACATTGCTGATCACACAGTCAGCATTGCAGACCCTCTGAAATCATAAGATGAGGAATATTACACCAATCAATGCACATCACTGGCAATGCAGAGTGTTCGTCAATGGACAATATCAAAAAGTTATGTTCACCTGAACATTAATGCTGTGAAAGGATTTCCTATTCACAAAATCGGCCTCATGGGCACCTGAGGGGCTTTTATCCTATGTGTGTGCAGTCCACTGCACCAATGACATTGGGGAAACCTGTCACACAAAGTAATGAGTATCCTACTATGTGTTAACAGTTGTCCTGTAATTTGTAGATCCTCTTACCTGCAATCCTATAGAACTCCTCTTTGATGTCACAGAGTCTTCTGTGGCCAGGGAAGGAGATGAAGACATCTGCTAATGCTTTGATAGCCAGACACACACTCCTTATTGTGCGGCAAATTATGGCCTTGTTCAGCATCCCCCACTGAGTACAGGAAGGCTCCACTAGCAAAAAGCTAGCGCAAGGCCACACAAACCATTTGCTCCACACTCAGTGCATGGCGCCGTGCAGTGCGGTGCTTAATCCTGGGACCCAGTAGTCTGCATAGATACCTGATGCCATCTGCAGAAAACCTGTATCTTTCATATAGATGGTCATCAGGGAAGGCCAGTGGGTCCAACCCGGTCCCTGAAGACCCTTTCTCGCCTGAAGGCTCTCCTCAGCACAAGTGCTTCTTCATCCACCACATCTCGCACGAATGGGCATGCCATTGTCAGAGCAGAAAGGAACACACAATTTTGGGCCTTCATATAGGCTAGTGGCCACACCTGGTGCTGGGGGGTGGGCAAAAGAGGCGATGCCTTATAACGATGACTTGGTTGTACTGATTGCTGGGAAAATAAAAAAACCTTAGAAAGATGCCACCGTCCTGTGTGCTCACAATAAGAGCTCATATGTCATGGCTCACTTGACTTTACGAGAATATACCTAATTTTTATTTTGAGCTGTGTCATCTTCTTGGAGCTGGGGGAGGAAAGAAAAATAATGATTAATACATTTGTGTTACAGTTAGCATACAGTGTACATTGAAGGCATATCTCACCTCCCTCTCAAGTTTTTATTTCAAGGTCCAGTTTCCTAATTGTCCTCTTTTTATTTCGGACTCCAGTGCAAGATTTTCCATCTTTTTCTTCTTGTACTGAATGTCTATGTCTGCCAGTTCTATTTGGCGCCGGAGGTGGTTGCCATACAACTTTCTGATAGCTTGTGAGCTCTGTGAACACAATACAATTAGCGCAGCTGGAATTTGGCAGGATGTGGTGTCCTTTTATTAACACGCACTATGTTGCCAGGCTGGTTTTCCCACTGTATAGCATCTGGGTCCTGTAAAATAATTTAGATTTTTTGATTTTGATGAGGACTCCTCACCATTGTAGAGTAAATAGTACTTTCACAGTCTTAACATGATACCTCATGCCTTCTGGAATCCAGAGAGATGGTCTCCTCCTCATCATCGTCTCCATCATGTGCTGTTGCTGCTGCACTGGGGCCTTCACCCTATCACATTTAATCGGATTCATATTGAAGCTAGTAGACAAGACATGCCAGGCCTACAGTATGCCTTTGATGGAGTACTCACTGGATCAGCATCGTCTGGTGCTTGTGCTGGTGGCTCTAACAGGAACACAGTGCTGCCAGACACTGCAAGGCAATAGGTAAACCAAAGTCAGACAGTCCAAATTGATTCAATATGAATGTGGTTGTATCCCATGTAGAGATGGAAGGACATACCTTGAATGAAGCGGGTGGCATCTTGGGAGGAACCTATGCTCGTCTCTTTCCCCCAGGGATCCCCTCTAAGACGGGCCTGCCTTTATTTAGCTCCAAGGCCATGTCCTCTGCTGGGGTAAGGTCAGCCTTTGGTGACCCACCACCGTGCCTTGTCTGTGGGTATTCTTTTTCACTGCTAAAACAGTACAGACAATGTGTGAGCAGGCACCTTCTGGGTACAATATATGCTTGTGCTTTGTTAAATATTAGTCAGGGACCATACCATTCTGCAGAATGTTCTTGTATTTGATTTTGACCTGCTGCCATGTCCGTTTTGGCCCGTTCATGTTTAATCTACACACACACACACACACACACACACACACACACACACACACACACACACACACTTAATGGAGTCACACTGCAAAAAATTACTTGGTATTTTTGTCTTGTTTTCAGTAAAAATAAAAAATAAATTATCATAGATTTATACAGTGTGATGGAGTTACTTTACACAATTTCACTCATATCTGCAGTGCATTTCAATTAAAAATTTAACCGTTTCATAATTACAGTACAACTGCATTTTTTGGAGATGTGAATTAAATATTTGAATTGTAATTGTGATGTTTCAGCGGAGCGGTGAGTGTGTAATTGTGCACTACTTACGCATTCAGGCGGTCTGCAATACTTTGCCACGCTTTTTCTCTTTGCTTTATCACTGTGGCGGTGTTGCCTTTCTTCTTAATTATATCTTTACCTCCTCGTATGCCTCCATTAGGATTTGTGCTTCCGACGGGGAAAAGTACGCGGCTCTAGTTGCCATGGTAAATCAGTTAATCTGTGATCTGTGGCGGGGTCTATTTGAGTGAGCCGTGACGCGCACCTATCCAGGATTGGTTTCACCTGGCTTAATGAATCCGTGTCTGCTCATCCTGGCTTGGTCTTTGTGCAACCAATTAAGCCTGGACGCACATGTTTTGGCTTCATTGAGCTCAGCTGAGTCATTTATCCCGGATGTCTTAATTCTACTTTTGTGCAACAGGCCCTGGAACTGAATGTGTTTACTTCTGTGACATGGTGAGTTCTCCTATAGAGGGAGGCGGAATCAGAGTAGAACAGCATCCTAAATCAATTGGGTCGATAAACTGGTATTTACGGTAGACTAATGTCATGACCTCTGCCACCCGGAAGTAAACAATGACATGTTAACGGCTAGCGAGCTGAACACACATCGCCGAAGATTTTCACATAAATATAGTTAGTGCTTTTTGATGACATGGTACGTTTACTCTATAAACCATTCATCCAATACACTTAATGTGTAAGCTTCGAGTGAAATAACGTTAAGCGATAATGTCGAATTCTGTACCTTTTCACTCTCAGCTCGCCTCCATCATGGAGGTATTGGCTAACGCGGCAGTGGCAGAAATCTGCCAACTTGTAGACGATGGCTATGCCGTGTTGCGCCTTGAAATATCGAGAACTCAGAGCGAAAACCAGGCTTTGAAGAACAAACTACACCAGGTGGAGGTTCGTTCTAGGGAACGATCTGTCAAAAGAAGCATCGTACTCCCATTGTCGAGCTGTTTTGGTGCGCAAGGAACAGGTGAGTTTCTATAGTTTACCAATGCAATGATAGACATTGAGTTTTGGTGCAGGAAATTTGTGGACTGCATGTTCTCAATGCCGTGCATGTCATGAATCTATTGTTTTTCCCCCGTTATAGATCAAGTCGAAGAGAAGCAGTCCCCCAGTGTAAGGAGAAATGGAGGATCCGTGGTGTTGGGGGACAGGAGCACTCGGACTGTTAGTGAAGAGGTTAATGGATTCTAAGTTACATATCTGATATAGTTGCAGACAAATATCAGCACTCTTGCACTTTTCTTAAATAGTTCCCCATTTCTTAAATAAGTACTTTGATCACCAGATTTTTAACATGGCTTATTTTTGTACATTTAAGTTGAACATTTTAATTTTAAAAAAGTAAAGACGATGGCATGGAGAAAATTATTGGCACCCCGGAGCTAGTACTTGGTTGCACAGCCTTTGGCCAAGATAACTGTAGACAAGCGCTTCTTGTAGCCATCAATTAACTTTCCACACCTTTCTACTGACAATTTGGCTCACTTTTCAGCCACGAACTGCTATAATTGTTTAATATTGGAGGGATGCCATCAACTGCTGTTTTTAGATCTCGCCTTAGGTTTTTGAGGTGATTCAGATCTGGACTTTGCTGGCCACTCCAGCCTCTCTTCTTAACCATTCCTGGTTGCTTTTGTGTGTGTGTGTGTGTGTGTGTGTGTGTGTGTGTGTTTGGGCTTGTTGTCCTGCTGGAAGACCTATAACCTTCAACAGAGACCCAGTTTTTGGACACTGGGTTTAACATTAGACTACAAAACACCTGAATCTGCTGATGTCATGATGGCTTGCGTACTACCAGAGGTAGGGAGGGTGTTATTTTCATTGAATGCTTAATTTGGTTGTCAGTAAACACAGAGCTGTTCTGTATTGCCAAAGAGTTCAATTTTTTTTTATTGGTCAACAAACATTTGGGTGGATTTTGGTAAGTTAAATCAGGCATTTTGTGTCTCCTTCAGCAGTGTGATCTTCTTATGTCTACCAAAAACCAAACAAAGCATTCAAAGAAAATAACACCCTCCCCACAATCAATTATGGGGGCGGTTTGACAATACTGTGGGGTTAATTTGCTGCTTCTGGTACTGGGGGCCTTAAATGTTTGCAAGACATTATCAAGGTGTTTTGAATGCAATGTTCAACTCAGTGTCTCTGTTGAAGGTCCTCTTCCAGTAGGACAACAACCTCAAATGCACACAAAAAAGCACCCTGGAATGCTTCAAGAAGAAGCTCTGGACTGTTCTGGAGTGGCCAATGAAACTTAAGTTTACAAAAATGACATTGCAGAATCAATGTTGAAAATCAGGTAAGGTGTGGTGACCAAAAGTTAGACAAAAATCTATTTAAATTTATTTTAGAATAAATGGGATATTATTTAAGAGTGCACTCCAACTGTACTTATAGACTGTGGTTATTCCTGGAGTGAACTTGAGGATACAGCAGGACAGTTAGAATTCAGTCCAATTCCTCCTCTTGTTTTGCAGAACCTTGACACGACTGAGCATCCTAAGGTAGTGGTTGTAAAAGAAGAGAAATTGGAAGATGAGCTGAGAGACTGTGGCTCAAAGCACAACCAGCAACCAAGGAGACTGAGTAGGTACCACACTTACCAATAGGATGGGGCCATAATGGTCTAGTTACAAAAAGTATACAATCGCATCATGAAATTATTGTTATCTTCTCTCTTTCTTGTCCTCAGTTAGTGTGTCTCGGTCTGTTGTTGCTGTGAACGATCAAATCCTGAATGCAGAAACTTCACCTGTGGAGGTAGCTGAGGAGAAGCGGGACGGCGACAACCAGAGGCTCCAACAGACCGAGAACGGACACAGCACGGCAAGCCAGCACACACACAGCTCGGACTGTGTGACATATCAGAGAGAGAGTCATACAGCAGCTGGCCTCTCTCGCATAGAGGATGGTAGAGACATGCTTGATCCATCTTGTTCTTATTTGGTGGAAACGGACTCTACTAAGCCACTTGATGCCCAGCCGCCCTTGACTCTGAGTGGGGTCACAACCTTGTGTGACAGTATGGCTTCCTCTGCCTCACTGGGCTGGAAGCAGGAGGCCGGAGGAGTTGACACTCTTAAAATGGAGGCAGGAATTCCCTCCTGGACCAAAGGGAGGGATATTGGAATGGGCCTGGCTGCTCAGAGTGGAGTTGACATCCCTGGGAAAAACAGGGAGGGTATTCAGCTGGGGAACGGCACAAACGTCTGTCCTCAGAGCAACGTTAACTTAAGGGAGAGCGAGTCATCGGAAGGGCGCAGGTCCAGCGAACCGGATGTAAAAGGATTCGATACCTCCTTAGACTATTTTTTCTCTCCGTCGGAAATGGCCGGGATACAGACTCACCACCGAGGAGACGGCGCTGGAGGCGAGGAGCTGACCTCTTGTCCGTATCCCGGCGACGATGGTTTCGTCAGCCCTTCAAACTCGACACAAGGGGGCCTCCTCTTCTCAAACAGACTGGTCAACTGCCAGGAATGTGGACGGCTGTTCTCCAACTCGCTAGACCTCGCACTGCACCAAAGAATTCACATAGGGGAGAAACTCTTCAGCTGCACCCAGTGTGACAAGCAGTTCCTCCACCTGCACCAGCTCAAGACCCACCAGAGAATACACACCAGGGAGAAACCCTTTAGCTGTTCCCAATGCGGGAAGCGCTTCTCCCAGTCCAGCCACATCAAGAGACACATGAGTGTTCACACAGGAGAAAAGCGGTTTGGCTGCAGCGTATGCGGCAAGAGGTTTTCACAATCCTGTAGCCTCAAAGTGCACCAGAGCGTCCACACCGGAGAGAGACCGTTCAGCTGCACTCAGTGCGGGAAGAGTTTCTCTGTGCTCGGGAACCTAATGAGGCACCAGAGTGTCCACAGTAGAACGCAGGATTAAGTCTTGAATAATTAATGGACACTGTATTCTGTTTATATCGTGTTGGTAAAATATTGATATAATGAATTTTGTATGTTGTACACGGTAAACATTGTTTTGTAATAATATCCTGAGGTAAACTGTCTCTTGGTATGATGTGAACATATTAAAACATTCCCCCTGAAAATGAATGTGGAGTTATCATGCTTGTTCAGTGCATTGAATGAAAAACTGCTCCAAGTCACTAAATGATGACCCTATTGCTATTAAACCTACTACTTCATCAAAGGCTGCTCTGCAAACGTGGGTTGTCAAGATTTATTCAATTTTTTGGGGGTAAGGCTATTATGTTTAACAATTAAAAATTCTATGAAAAATATTGCTTGTGTGTGTAAGCTCTCGTGCAGTGTAATGTTTTGTTTAGAATAGTTGTTTTAGTCCTGTCTCTACTTTCAAACTCCGAAGGTGGCGGTAATGTGCTAATCCAGTCAAACGAGAAGAGCGGTACGTCATCAACAGGCGACACGATAGCATCCTTCTAGACCCGAAGCAGTATCGTTATTCAATAATAACAAGCTAGGGCTTTACATAAGTATTCAAACTAGTATAATCATCCGACATTTTTAAGCAACGATAGGCAATTTGGCTTAAGTATTTCGGTTGTAGATTAAACGGTGCATGAAGAGCAGAAATGGCAACAATGGCGGACTGTGTTGGTTATCAATTGCAAATAGCTTCGATAATGGAGGTGCTAGCCAATTCGGCGGTGGTCGAGATCTGCAAAATTGTTGATGATGGTTATTCCTCTCTGCGTTCCCAAATGGAGCAGGAAAGAGTGCAAATTGAGAGGGAGAGAGAGCAAACCGAGAAAGAGAAATATGTGCTCCGACGAAAATTACGCGAAATGGACGTGAAGATGCGGAGCTATGAGCGAAGACTCAGAAGACGCGATCTACGGAATGAAATGCATGCAGTTAATTTGAGACCACATGAAGGTACCGACAGCTTATTATTATTTATATATATATATATAAACAGGGCTGGGTTTCTAAATGCAATCCGTTAGTTACCTGTCATTGTAATCAGCAAGATAATGTTTGGCTTGCCCAAACTCCCGAACGTAATCTGATTACTTTCCCTTTAAGAGGCATTAGAAGGTAAACATGAATATTACCAATTAAACGACAGCTATTGCGGGATAAATCAATGTTAGCGTTTACATAGATGGCCATAAATCGATGTTGCATTTTACTGTATGGGTTGGCTTTGTAGGCTTCTTCGAACCCATGCCTTTCTACTACAGATAATAATACAATTAGGTTATCTTTACATTAACAAAGTCTGTCCGATTTTCAGTCATTCCAATTAATTGAATACCCCATGATCTTGAAGAATACGACTTGAAATATATATTAGCCAAATTATTTTACCAGAGCATAACCCAAAAACGAAGGATTTATTAACTTTGTTGCTTATCTTGTCTTGGAGAACTGATCGGCCTCATTGCTTCGAGTTGAAAAATAAATGCTGCTCTCATGGAATGGCATGCATTGAGCACTACCGAAAAGTACCATTTGCTTAATAAGAAAAATGAATGACATATGCTGCATTTGCTATAGGCCTAATGTTTATGTTTTTGGTGCTGACGCTTTGATATTTCCATAATTTGCATCTATCAAAAGTGCGCGAGTTTGAGCATGTGTCTGTTAGGTAAATGGACACTTATACAAAACAGGATTTTAGTTTTGAAACGTGCAATCGACTGGTATTTTGGACGCAGTAATTGTAGTTGAACTGCAGGTATACAGCAAAAAAAATACTGTCATTTTGAACGAAGTATTTGCGACATACTGCAGTTATACTTCCCTCTGACTGCAATCTTTTTTTGTGAGGGCAATTTTTGGGAATCAGCACAAATTAGATTGAGCAATAAAAGCCCCACTCTTAAATTAAACTTGTGTTTGACAGTATGGAGCACAATAACACGGAGGAGTGTAGAAGGGAGGAACTCCCTCAAACTGTTATTCGATAGGGTGGGATCAACATTATGCAGCTGTTGCCAGAGTGCATACTTCACTGGCTGTTCAATTAAACCAGTATTGGGATACAGTACACACAGTGCCAGTGCCTTCAGAAAGTAGTTGTACCCCTCGACTTTGTTGTGTAACAGCCTGAATTCGGAATGGATTCAATGTTTTTTTATCACCCATCTACACACATCACACCATAATGACAAAGTGAAAACATGTTTTTAGAAATGTTTGCACATTTACTGAAAATGAAATACAGATATTTAATTTACATAAGTATTCACACACCTGAGTCAATACTTCGTAGAAGCAACTTTGGCAGCGTTTACAGAGGCGAGTCTTTCTGGGTTCGTCTCTAAGAGCTTTCTACACCTGGATTATGCAACATTTGCCACTTATTATTTAAAAATTCTTCAAGCTCTGTCAAATCGGCCATTGTCCTGCTGAAAGGGGAATTCATCTCCCAGTGTCTGGTGGAAAGCAGGCTGAACCAGGTTTTCCGCTAGGATTTTGCCTATACATAGTTCAATTCAGATACTTTTTATCCTTTAAAAACTCCCCAATCCTTAATGATTACAAGCATACCCATAACATGATTCAGTCATCACTATGCTTGAAAATATGAAGTGGTGTACTCAGTAATGTGTTGTTCTGGATTTTCCCCAAAAAGTGAATGACTTTGCCACATTTTATGCAGTATTACTTTAGTGCCTTGTTGCAAACAGGAGGAATGTTTTGGAATGTGTTTTATTATGTACAGGCTTCCTTCTTTTCACTGTCAATTAGGCTAGTAGTTGTTGATCCCTCCTCCGTTTTCTCCCATCACGGCCATTAAACTTGAACTGTTCTTTTTAAGTCACCATTGGCCTCATGGTGAAATCCCTGAGGGGTTTCCTTCCTTTCCGGCAAACGGAGTTAGGAAGGACACCTATATCTTTGTAGTGACTGGGTTTATTCATACACCATGTCATTGTAATTAATTAATAACTTCACTGTGCTCAAAAGGGATATATTCAATGTCTTTTCATGTTTTATTCATTTGTAAACATTTCTAAAAACATATTTCCACTTTGACATGGGATATTATGTGTCGGCCAGTGAACAAAATCTCAATTGAATCAATTTTAAATTCAGGATGTAGCACAACAAAATGTGGAAAAGGTCAAGGTGTGAATACTTTTTGAATGAATTGTACACATTTGTGAACAACCATCAACCACAATCCGGCAAAGGTGCAAATGGCTAAATGAGATACCAGCAGTGTGATTCACATCAATGCGCTATGTAGATATCAATAATAATAGGTGATATCTGTATCACCGTAGACTACACCACTGCTGTCATCCTAACCTCCAAGTGTTTATTCAAGTTGGATAATCTTTGGATGACGACAGCAGTGGCACCAAGACATAGCTTGGACTGTAGCCTACAAAAGCCTATTCCTGCTCTTTTCCCGCAATCCATCAAACACCTTGGGTGTGTCATCATAGTGGTCTCTGACTTGTGGTCAGACTCGCTGAGGTGGAACAAACTTAACTTGCGCCTTTTTTCAATGCTGATTTGAATATCATCGAGAAATCAGAAAAATTCACGCAAACTTCGTTTCTAAATTTAAAGGTAATCCTAGGAGTAATCCTAGTTTTTCAAAAGTATCTGTAATCTAATTACAATATTTTTCCTGGTAACGGATTAGTTTGTTTGTTTGTTTGTTTGTAGCAGTTACGAATGACATGTAATCCGTTACTCCCCAACCCTGGTTATACATGTTTTCCTGTCAGCCAGGACCTGTTTCACTAAGCATATCAGAATAGCAGTGCTGATTTAGGATCAATTTAGCCTTTTAACCTGAATCATAATGAATAAGAGCAGGGCACCTGATGGGCAGGGCACCTGATGCTAGATCATCACTCCTACTCAGACACTTTGTGGATATGTGCCCAGATCTTCATACAATGATCCTAATAATGACAATGCTTCGTAGTTTCAGTGTCTTCAATTGCCATGCCAGTGAGTAATGACCAGGTCCGAGGCCCCCTGGCTACAATCGAGGACCATTCACAATACCACCACATGCCTCAGGTGTGTTTTTGCTGTCAAAATTAATGTAAATGACATGGAATAGGCTGAAACGTAATCTGTATTTTTCTATTTTATTTACAGGAAGACAGAACTGCATTGTCCCTAATCAAGCAGGAAAGAGTGGACAGCTGTGGAGTGGACAGCTGTGGAGTGGACAGCTGTGGCGTGGACCTGAAGGTAGAACAAAACATCAGCTCAGAGAGTAGACCCACTGGTAAGTTTCAGTGCAGATATTAATTTACTTAGAACACTTTTTTATTTACAATCCACTCACTGTTGAAATACCCAACACACAGGCTACTACTGGCCTTAACTGAAGACATCAACTCTTAGCCCTTAACTGAAGACATCAACTCTTAGCCCTTAACTGAAGACATCAACTCTTAGCCCTTAGCTGAAGACATCAATTCTTAGGACTTGTGCTGTGTTTAAAGGCAACCTATTGTATATGATTAGGAATGTCTGATCATTGTGTTGATTACTCCTTCCTTTTTCACCCTTGATGGTAGTTCCAGAACCCATCGATGATGACAGCGAGAGACATAACATGGCTGACATTCACAGCTCGCCCACTGCAGCCACAGAGGACCCCACTGAGCCCACTAGGACCAGTGGATCCGAAGCTAACCTCAAGTCAGAGATGGGGACAGAGGGTATGAACCAGAGACCCCAGCAGCCAACAGGACCAGATCTCAGCACAGAGATACTGAATAGCCCCGGTTTGGATCTGGCTCTGATGCAGGAGAGGGTTCTGGGGCATCTGGGGCTTTCCTTGGCCCAGGCAGCAGCCGCAAACACAGAGGCTGCCGGGCATCCATCTTGCTCCTACCAAACCCAGGCTGACGTAGAGAGCCAGTCCAGACAGTTCCCCGGCAGCGATATGGGCGTCTTTGCCCCCTTTGACCTGACAGCTCCTCCTCCTCTCGCACCGCCAGCGAATCAGAGGCAGACGCATGGAGCCACGGCGGCGAACGAGCCAATGGGCTGTAACTTCTGCGGCCGCATCTTCCATAGCCAGGCGTCCCTGGAGGTGCACCAGAGGGTCCACACGGGACAGCGGCCGTTCAGCTGCCCACACTGCGGCAAGTCATTCGCGCAGCCCAACAACCTCCGGGTGCACCTGCTAATCCACAGTGGCGAGAGGCGGTACCGGTGCTCGATCTGTGGGAAGAGTTTCATTTCGTCAAGTCACCTTAAGAGACACAGGACCGTTCACACCCAGGAGAAACCCTACATCTGCTCTCGGTGCGGCCAGTCCTTCACTCAACTCTGCAGCGTCCGGAGACACAGACAGCAGTCGCGGTGCGGAGAGCCGCCTCACGCTCAAAACGAACTTTCTGCTTGACTGTAGAAAAGGTGTTGTACAGTACGTGTGTGTGTGTTAGCTGTATCTGAAGTGATTTACAATAGCTATAGTTTTCCTGATCAAAACGTTTCGCCTTTTAGTCTCTTGGATGATAGGTCCACAGATAGAAGTTGAGAAATGTATGTTGTTAACTCTAAATGAATATTTACCTAAAGATGACACTGTCATTAGTTTTATGTGACTGTTTAGTACAATACATCCCGTCTTACCTTGGTCATAAGGTAAGATGGCGTTGTCCCTGGGAAAGGCTTGTTTTTAGAGTAGTACTTTATTGATCTCAACTTGGGACATGGTTTTATTTTACCACTAGAAGAAGTCCAGGAGGATGAAGCAGGACATTACGGAGCCAGTGGATTGGACTGAGCCCTCGTCTGGCATGGCTGACTTCACTGTGTGACTGAATCACAGGGATGAACGATGCAACTAATAAAAGGTTTTCCTGCATGTTTTGAAGGAGTTTGCTGACAGGGTCATTTGAGACCAATGCACGTTCACGTGCTCGTCAGAACTAGGAAACGCTGAAATTAATGACTTGCTAATTGGCGTTAGTTATCATAGGTGTTTATACACTTGCTGCGCTGAACCGGTTAGCAAGTCGGAAATGTTTAAGTTCCGACTAGCACATGAACGCGGCAATACTGAGGTATAACAGGTGAGAAGCAGTTTACACAGGCAGCCCAATTCTGATATTTTTCTCCAAAATGGTCTTTTGACCAATCACATGAGATCTTTTCACATCCAATCTTTTTCAGAGCCGATCTGATTTGTTAAAAGACCAATTAGTTGGGAAAAAAGATCTGAATTGGGCTGCCTGTGTAAACACAGCCGTTGCAATGCACAGTGCGCGGACAGTTTACACAATCAGGTATCGCAAGAGAAGGGTTAATACATGACAGAGGAAGTGCAGGTTTATGCTGTCAAATCAAATAAATGTCAATTAAATTCATGGGAAATGGCCCCCTGGATAGCTTTTTTTCTGCAGTATTTTTATTAATTGCTTACACCAATCACTTATATCTGCTTCCTTGTAAGTAATCACAGCTCTCCAATTGGTTGGATTGGTTATACATATCCAATCAATTGTCTATATATACACACACACTGTATGCGCTAACCTCAAGAAACAAGAAAGGATGCATTACTTAACCAAATCCCTATCGCGGAAATTCATCATTACAGCGTGATTGAAATGTAAAGGTCGATGTTCCCGCGTTAATGGAGACTGCATTCACTGTAAACGTTGCAGATGTCGGCGCAATATGAAATCCCATTTTGAACACGCTAACTGTAATGCTTCAGCAATCCAGATTGAATAGAGCTCCTAGACCATGGTTCTCCAACAGGTACACTACCCTTCAAAAGTTTGGGGTCACTTAGAAATGTCCTTGTTTTTGAAAGAAGAGCAAATGTGTCCATCAAAATGATCAGAAATACAGTGTAGACATTGTTAATGTTGTAAATGACTATTGTAGCTGGAAACGCCTGATTAAAAAAAAAATGAATATCTACATAGGTGTACAGAGGCCCATTATCAGCAACCATCGCTCCTGTGTTCCAATGGCACATTGCGTTAGCTATTCCAAGTCTTCTAGGAAAGAAACATCCATATCTCAGACTGGCCAATAAAAAGAAAAGCTTAAGATGGGCAAAATAACACAGACTGGACAGAGAAACTCTGCCTAGAAGGCCAACATCCTTGAGTCGCCTCTTCACGTTGAGACTGGTGTATTGCAGGTACTATTTAATGAAGCTGCCAGTTGAGGATTTGTGAAGTGTCTGTTTCTCAAAATAGACACTAACGTACTCTTGCTCAGTTGTGCACCAGGGCCTCCCACTACTCTTTCTATTCTGGTTTGAGACAGTTTGCGTTGTTCTGTGAAGGGAGTAGTACACAGCGTTCTATGAGATCTTCAGTTTCTTGGCCATTTCTTGCATGGAATAGCTTTCATTTCTCAGAACAAGAATAGACTGACGAGTTTCAGAAGAAAGGTCTTTGTTTCTGGCCATTTTGAGCCTGTAATCGAACCCACAAATGCTGATGCTCCAGATACTCAACTAGCCTAAAGAAGGCCAGTTGTATTGCTACTTTAATAAGCACAACAGTTTTCAGCTGTGCTAACATAATTGTAAAAGGGTTTTCTAATGATCAATTAGCCTTTTAAAATTATAAACTTGGATTAGCTAACACAATGTGCCATTTCAACACAGGAGTGATGGTTGCTGATAATGGGCCTCTGTACGCCTATGTAGATATTACATTTTAAAAAATCTGCCGTTTCCAGCTACAATAGTCATTTACAACATTAACAATTAACACTGTATTTCTGATAAATTTGATGTTATTTTAATGGACAAAAAAATAGTATTTTCTTTTTGAACGGTAGCGTATATGGCGAGCAACCAGTAACTCGCAGCCCACCTACGAGTAGCTCGACAAGCAATTCATGTGTTCCATTGCAAAGCTACTATCCAATCAAAGCCACATTGACATTATCCCACCCCTGGTTAGCCACTTTTGGCTTAAAAAGACAAACGTAACACGATATCTGCCAATTAATTTCCAGCAATATTTTTTTTCTAGAACTCACAATTGTTCTTCTGATGTGATTTGAGGATTGTTTGTTGTTCCTCTATGAATAGTTGTAATATTGAGTAAATATAATTATATATATATTTTTTTATTTTTTATTTTTTTATTCTTGGTATATTGACAGAAAACGGATATTGTACACCAAGGACCTGGGGAAGAGTTGCAGGGTAGAGGAGAATCAAATAATGTGCTATAAATTGTGTAGCTCGAGAAATGTTTAGTTTTTTTAAGTATCTAACATGCTCGAAAAGTTTAGAGGCCCCTGCCCAAGACATTTACTGCGGATTATACCATGTGTTTACGGTAAATTAAAATGCACATTAATACGTCATCATTAAGCGACACTGACTATTGGCTATTATTGTAATTTATGAAAACAATAATTCGCTTTTTGTTTTCAATGTAATGTTAGTGTAAAGGTTAGTGTTATGTTTAAAATCAGATTTGATGAAGATCAATTGTAGAAATAGGCGGGGTTTAGCCATCCAAGTGGGGTGCTTCATTTTGGTAGTAGTGAAGGAGTAACGTTAGTTAACTACCGACTACGGATTCCATGTACTGCAGTGGTTCAACTCAAACTTAATCTGACTGAGTCATACTACGGAAAAAACAGCGAGACACTGTGATGAGACCGTGCTTCCTGCCTGCCAACGGACTTTCTCTCCCGGATTGACCACCTCCCTCAGATGACCACTTAAACCAGTCTAATGACTTGTTTTTTATAAATTACAGTATTTGCCTTTTTCTGTGTGCTTTGAGATTATTTCAAAGGCGCTATATAAATATAAATAAATATAATAAATTATGACTTTGTGGCTGTTGTAACTTTAGTGAAGACCCATGTAAACCAGCCTTTCTTAAAGTATGGGTCGCGGACCTGTTAATGTTGGGTCGCGACGTGTCAGAGTAAATGTATAATTATGTAATGGTTTACTGGAATTGATTTGGCCAAGTGCAACTGCGGTCTCTGTTCAGTGCGCTGTCAGTTTAGCTCTCAGTTTAGCAACGGTCTCTGCTCAGTTTATCACCTGCACGTGTGGAAGCGGCAGATGATGCGCTGTGGTTCAGCGGCAGATGATGCGCTGTGGTTCAGCGGCAGATGATGCGCTGTGGTTCAGCGGCAGATGATGCGCTGTGGTTCAGCGGCAGATGATGCGCTGTGGTTCAGCGGCAGATGATGCGCTGTGGTTCAGCGGCAGGTGATGCGCTGTGGTTCAGCGGCAGGTGATGCGCTGTGGTTCAGCGGCAGATGATGCGCTGTGGTTCAGCGGCAGATGATGCGCTGTGGTTCAGCGGCAGGTGATGCGCTGTGGTTCAGCGGCAGGTGATGCGCTGTGGTTCAGCGGCATATGGTGCGCTGTGGTTCAGCGGCATATGGTGCGCTGTGGTTCAGCGGCATATGATGCGCTGTGGTTCAGCGGCATATGATGCGCTGTGGTTCAGCGGCAGATGATGCGCTGTGGTTCAGCGGCAGATGATGCGCTGTGGTTCAGCGGCAGATGATGCGCTGTGGTTCAGCGGCAGATGATGCGCATGTCAACTCATGCTAGCAACAAATTCTGACTGAGCTCAATCGTCATGAGAAGCCAATACACCGATGAGTTTCTCGCTCTGTCATACAAACTTTGAGAAATAACGAGGACCTCCCTCAATGTGTTTTGTGCGGGAAAGTGCTTCGTAATGAGTCAATCAAAATGAACAAATTCATATAACGACAGATTTTTAACGTTATACCCAGGGAATTATTTCAGAACAGGGCAGAATGCTTCAGGAAACAGTGCTTCGACTGTGGGACAGTAAATCCGCTAGCAAGGCATTGTTGTCATTTTATAACAGGTGATGATAAGCAGAAATAAGGGAGTACTCTCTCATACTAGTAGATGTGAGTTTCTCTTTCAAACAATCCCCTGGCCTTGTACACAACTAATAGCTAACGTTAGCCAAAGCAAGCTAGCTAGCAACTGATAGAGCAATCCTAACAGTACAGATGAAGATTAAAAATTATCAGGCCTACTGTACAATTTACTGTAGAAATTATTGTTGAAAACAAGTTTAGATTGGAACTGTTGCTGTTAAAATACAAGTCATAATTTTTATTCTGAACTGAAAGAGACTGATTGAAGCGAGATACTTTTTGAGGTAAACACACACACGTTCTGGGTTGCTCATCTACAGCAGGAAGCGGTCTCCTGCCTAACTGAGAAAACAGTATTTTTTCTGGTCCAGTTTGGCACCACATATCCATGTCAGTCAGGGTTCTCAACTCTGGATTACTTAAAAAACAAGTACTTAAAAGTACTTAAAACAACAACAAAAATTTAATGCTAAGCATGACCTCATTTTTGCACTGTCAAAAACGGATCCCAGAATAGACATGCTTGTTGAAAACTGTGTGTATTTTCTGCTCTACATCCGTGTGATTGTCTTTTGAAATATTTTTTATTTAAATTGAACCTTTTTATTTAAATAGGCAAGTCAGTTAAGAACAAATTCTTATTTACAATGACGGCCAAACCTGGACGATGCTGGGATAATTGTGCGCCGCCCTATGGGACTCCCAATCACGGCCGGATGTTATACAGCCTGGATCAATCAGTTTATTCCAGTTCAGAATAAAAGTTATGACTTCTGCTTTAACAGCAACAGCTCCAACCTAGACTGCCTTTCGGCAATTATTTCTACAGTAAGATCTACAGTAGGCCTGGACATTTTATCTGTACTGTTACACTATCAAAAATCCTGCTTGTGTGTTCTGTTATGTATCTGTGTGATGTGATCAATCAGTTTGTTCCAGTTCAGAATTACAATGATTTATTTAATTTTAACAGCAATTAGTTCCAACCTAGACAGATATGTAAGAGTTTTTAATGGGTGAAAATAAACATGAATAGCTATTTATATGGCAATTTAATTTAATTGTTATTTGTTTTTTTGTCTATATTGCATTTGTTTTAGGCATAAGGGCAATGAAATGTACCAATATTTACATATAGTTGCATATGTTCCTAAACTTGGGTCCCAGGAAAACACAATTTCTAATTTGGGTCTCAGGCTGAAAAAGTGTAAGAACCTCTGATGTAAACAATCAAGTCTACCTTTGTACGGGTTTTCAGCCAAACAGGACAGGTTTCATTCATAAACTGATTGTATGGTAACATTATTTTGATGTTAAGATGGAATCACGTTCTGGTTGTATCGGATTCAGACTGCATTTTGCAACACAGGTAGCGTCGATCATGGAGATGTTGAGCGAAACCTCCGCAGCAGAAATCTGCAAGCTCTTTGAGGATGGCTCCTCCAATTCACATTTGAAAATAAAGCAAAACATGGCTCAAGAAATACAATGCTATGAAAGAAGAATTAAACATTAACTGAAAGTAATCGAAACGAGCATGGAAGGACTACTTGCCAAACAGGCAGAGTGACAAAACCAACATTTGGTTAGCAGACTACACTAAATTCCTAGATTCATGATGGAGTTGAGTGGCGAATATTGTGTGCGGACAAGTTCCGACGTCAAATAAAATACATGTTGTTTTTTTTAAATGAAAATCAACGATTTCCGAGTCCGTACGGGAGTTGCAACGATGGGACAAGACTAACTACCAACTGGATAAAAATAAAGATTTCAGCACACAAAGTAAATGCGTGCTATTCCTTGGGTGCTGAAATGCGCAGACTGGTCTCATAGACTAGACGTAACAAAGTAAACTCAAATCCGGGATACTGAAATTAGTATATGTTATATTTGGGTATGGTTACATAAAATGGATTACTTAAGGCAAAAACAACGAAGGTTGCTTGTTCGAATCCCCGAGCCGGCAAGGTGGAAAAATCTGCCCTTGAGCAAAGCAGTTAGCCCCCCCCACAACAACTGCTCCCTGGGCACAGATGACAGAAACGTCAATTAAAGCAGCTCCCTGCACCTCTCTGATTCAGAGGAGTTGGGTTAAATACTGAAGACACATTTTAGTTGAATGCATTCAGTTGTGCAACTGGCTAGGTATCGTCTTTCCAAAAGGTTCCATGTTTGAATCTCGTCACAGGCAACTTTAGCTGCATTGCAACTCCTTAGCATGTTAGCTAACCCTTCCCCTAACCTTAACTTTATAACCTAACGCCTAACCTTAACCCCTAATCCCTAGTGCTAGCTAACGTTAGCCACAACAAATTGGAATTTATAACATAACATACGTTTTTGCACATTCGTAACATATTGTACAAATTTCGTTGTGCTGAGTAATTAATGCTTTTTGAGGTCGTATCGGTTATACATTTCTTTGTCACAGTTCAATTCCGGTTTAACATATTTTTTTCAACAATAAATGCATTATGAAATAATGAGATTACAATGATTTTAGCTTGTTAATGGAAATTCCAGAGTTTATAAACCCAGAGGTGCAACATTGTGAGACTTCCGGGAATTGCGAAACAGACCAGGCTGATGTTTGATAAGTCAATGAGAGAAGTGAAAAATTCTTCCTTAGTTGTTAATTTTCTCGAAATCTAAAGGCACAACCGAGATTTGAGCCAACATCTTAAGTAGTTGAACATGTTATTACTCCAACCCCGTGAAAGTTTCAAACTGACACATTTAAATTTGTCATAAGCAACTTTATATCAAAGGAGTGCCTTTGAGTTCATGGCCTGCACAGTTCGGTACGAGATGACCGTTCGACCCGATGATGTGTTTCCGTGCATGAGCTTAGCGAGCAAACGTCTCCATGACGAGACCTAGAAGTGTGATCGGGGGGATTTCATACTGTATTGTCTTGGGTGTAAGCCTTGCAGAGATCTTTATCTGTCTGAGCCCGAAAATGTATTATGGTCATTGTAGTTAATTACCACGTTTTTGCACTAAACTAGGTTGAATATATGCTTAGTGAAAACTACAACTCCCTTCAGCCCAGCGTCCCACATAGTTCCTGACTTGATTTCTCTCTAGAGTGTAATTCAAGTAATTTAACTGACGTTGGTCAATTAGTTGTTTAATAACCAAACCCCCTAGACATGTTGTTAATCGCTCAGCACTAGCAATTCATAACATATAATACGAATTGTAATTCGTAACATACCATAATAAATGGATTACGGACATCCAAAAGTACATACCATAACATATCATACTAAAGGTAGTGTCTCGGATTTACGTTCAGAATAATACGAAATGCTCTGAGACCACGTTGCAATGCCAGCTATTCTTTGGTTGCTGAAATCAGTAGTTTTTGATTTAAAAAAAATATTTTATTTGATGTCAGAGCTCCAGTCCGCCCACAATAGTCGCTGCTCAACTCCATCGTACGTCTTGGAGTTGAGTTTAGTCGTCTACTGTGTGTGTACCCTATCTGGCTTGCTACCAATGAACTTGTCAGACCCATTGAATGCACCCACCAAAGTCTAAATTAGTCCTTTATAAGATGGAAATAATGAAAATCAGCAGTAGATTTCTAGGTCAGCACAGGATTCGAGGTCCAGCTTTGAATTTGCCTGAGCTAGAACCATGAACTCCAGTGTGCCAGCATAGTAGATCTGAGTAACAGAATGTGGAGTTGGCTACCACTTGCATGCTAACTTAATCTAATGATACATTTATTAACCAAACAACCACACCTGATCATTGGTCAGGTGGTTGGAAGTTGTAGTTTGTGACAGAGTCACTCACTCATTTGTCATCATTCTGACAGAGAATGGCAATGTCTCACTTTCTCCAGGAGAGGGAATCCTCTGCATGCAAACTTGCGATTTGACTGAGGATGAGCGCAACACTGTTAGAATGCACTGTGCTGGTGAGCCCACATCATCACTTTATATGACTATCCATAATATTCCACTTGACAATATCTGAATAATATTGCTGAATGGAAAACTATTGTTTATTTCTACAGGAGGTCGGCGCCAACTTGCCAGGAGTCAAACAAGAACATGTTGCATGTTGGGACGGTATTCATGAAATGGAACACAGTGAAAGTGTCTTCCTAAGTCTGAACCCGATTGCCTCTCTGCCCCAGACGCCGAAGACTCCTCGTGTTCCTACGCCACAGACGCCAGAAGGCAGTCGACCCAGTTCTCAGACACCCCAGCGAGAGCAGCACCGCCGGCAGCATAGCTCCAATACAGATTCCCCCAAGACAGGCAAGGAACTGCTACACTGCAAACAATGAGGCAAGACTTTAAGCCAATACCCAGTGCTCGAGGCACATGAAAGAGTGTGCTCAGGGGAGAAGACGTATATGTGCGAAGCGTGCGGCAGGGGTTTTCGCAAGTCGGAAATCGCAACATGCACCTAAAGTTTCACGCCGGCGAGAAGCCGTTCGTCTCCACGTTGTGTGGGAGGAAGTTCATGACCTTGAGTCACATGAACATCCATGGTAAAGGGAAGCCGGTCAAATGCTGCAAGTGCAGGAAGTGGTTCCTGGATATAGACAGCTGCCAAAAGCACCAGGTGGCACGGCACGGTGTGACCAACACCAACACTAACCTTCTCAGCTGTGAGGAAAGTTGTTTGCTCTAGCCTGTCATCTGAACAGATGGAGACAGAAACAACGCCAGTCACAATGAACAACAGAATCAATGGTTGTCTGTCTCTATCTTTCTGTGTTTGTCTGTCCGGCGATCATTATGAAGAGAAGGCTGATGAACGTGATAGACTTGGTGGCTCAGGGCCTGAGTCCTTGCCTTCCATTCATGGGTTCAAATCCCATTTCTTGTGCTTTAGTGGACATTTCCACAAATGTCACTGTCAAAATGACAAAGAAAACTATTAAACGTGAAAGAGATGGTTGCTCTAGGGGTCGAGGTCATGCTTTTCATCCATGAGTTATGTGTTCAAAAACCCATCTCTTTCTCTTCTGCTTTAGTCACTGAATGTCGATGTCTAAACTACAAAGAGAAGTGTAATGAGTGTGAAGGAGTCTGTGGCTGAATCTCACCCCATTAGCACAGGGCTGTAGGTTTGAACCCAGTGCTCTGGAAGAGGGTTACCTCACCACTGAGGACTCCACTGGGTGGGACTGAAACACATAGAAGGGTACAATAAGTAGGTTTGGTTAAATCCTGTGGTTTCAGAACAGTAATCAGCAATGGCTGGGACAAGTAGACAACCCAATGCTTACAAGGCGAAAACTTTATGACTGAGCCAACACCTCCTTCGCTTCACTTCTCTTCCTGTGATAGAGTTAAGGAAACATTGAAGAGTCCACTAATAAGCCCATGTTGGAGCTGAAGATGGCAGTCTGTTAGCTCTGTGGCACCCACACTGGGTTTCCCTGTGACCTCTACTCGTCAGGGTCAATAATACCGGCATCAACAGGCTTTCTGTATGTCACCCAGCATCAATTGGAGGTAGCTGGAGTTGGATACATGGCATCTCTACACCAGCCAGCTCTCCCTCAGATACTTGCCTGGAGGCCTGGTCACATCAGACAAATACCTCTGGGCAGAATCACATCAGCATGTAAACACACCTCACCTCTGGAGCGATCAGACCATTCAGGCCACACCTCTGAACACACCTTACTACAGCTCACCTTAGCTGTCATGTGAACCAGCAGTATTCAAATCTTACCCTATAAGGTCCAGAGCCTGCTGGTGTTCTGTTCTACCTGATAATTAATTGCGCCCACCTGGTGTCCCAGGTCTAAATCAGCCCCTGATTGGAGGGGAAGTATGAAAAAAACAACAACAGTGGAACTGGCTTGACGTCCTGGGTCCGTATCCACAAAGTGTCCCAGAGTGCTGATTTGAGATCAGTTTAGCCTTTTAGTTCATAATGAATAAGACTGAATGGACAGATACATTTATTAAAAACACATTCCACCAAATATTAATATGTATTTTTTTTGGTATGAGGAAGAAAAGCCTTGTGCATGTATTTTGTTTAACTAGGCAAATCAGTTAAGAACAAATTCTTATTTACAATGATGGCGTAATTATGAAAAAAGATCTGAATCAAACCCATTGAATTAATAGAAGTAAATCAAAACTAGAGCTAAAACATGAAACAAGGGGAATGTTGACTTTAGGCAGGGAAAGTTACAAGTCAAATAAGAGTTGGAAGGGCCATGTTTAAGAGGACGCCAGTAAACGGTGGTATTGTGTCACCAGTTGGGTTATGAGAAGGGAGGATAGATAGAGGGAAGACACTACAAAAGGCAGCCCTCTTCCTACGCAATAGACCACTAGACACAACAAGGTTTAATCAGAAGGTCAATGGCCAGACTATGGTGGGAAGTCACTAGCCATTTTTCAAAGTACAGCAGAACACTCGTGCTGACTCCGATGTTTAGACATTGGTGTCCTGCGTCCCAAATGGAACCCTATTCCCTATATAGTGTACTACTACTGACCAGGTGCCATTTGGGATGCAAGCCAGTGTCTTCCACGGTGGGTTGTCAGAGGGTAGGGTGAACAGAGCGTCAGTAACACTGGTGGTTGAACATCGCTCACACGCCATGGCAGGAGCGTCCACCATAGTAGTTTTGGGGCTCTTGTTCCTCACGGAATGCCACTCGGTAAGATTTATTTACATTTTGATTGGCATTGGTTCATATTGTGCCGAATTCTACTTCCTTAACACCCACATACATTGTGATGATGACATTTTATGTGCCATTTTGGTGTATTCTGCATGCACCTGCATGTATGTTTGTGTGTGTGTCTGTGTGTGCATGCATCATCTGTCTCTGCGTCCAAATGTAGTTCATATCAGATTACATCATAACAGGTTTCTGTATTTATGTTATTGTTTAATGTACTGAGATTAGCATTTGTAGGATAACACATAAAATGGACAAACTTGTTCCTTTATCTTGAAAACTGTGATAGAAAGGATCATTCTGATGACTTTTTGAAAAACGGTTTTGTTAAATGAGTTGTATAGCCTGAGAGAGTGAACAGGGTCCCCCTCTCCCCCTGTCCGTCCTGTCCACTAGGCCCCAGTGCAGTGTGGGGAGATGGTGGGGCGTCTG
Organism: Oncorhynchus masou masou; assembly: GCF_036934945.1. Lineage (NCBI taxonomy): Eukaryota > Metazoa > Chordata > Actinopteri > Salmoniformes > Salmonidae > Oncorhynchus > Oncorhynchus masou. The sequence goes on from NC_088231.1 coordinate 18,716,052, forward strand.
CAGGCTGAGATGGAGGACCTGGTGAGGGTGATCAACGACCAGCACCGCTACATCCAGGGGCTTCACCTCAGCCAGGCCCAGAAGCTGCCCCAGATCCACCAGACACACCTCCAGACTGGGGGCCAGTACAAAGGTCAGGCAGGGGGTAGAACCCCATAGCTCCTTTTGTTAATGTGGAATTCTATGGGTAGAACATAGAATGAATGGAATGTCTTTTTACTGAACTGGATGTAGTTTTTTTGTGTGATTCATGTTTGATTAGCAATTCAATTTAGTTTTTAAAACAGACATAAATAGTGAAAGATAATGCGCTGTATAAGGAATGGATTGGGTGCCATTTGGTGTGCAAGCACTGTAACCATGTCCTCTGTGTGTTAGACTGTGCTGAGATCTTTAAGGATGGGAACTCCGTTAGTGGCCTGTATATGATCAGACCGGACCAGGCTCCCTCCTCCTTCATGGTGTTCTGTGACATGAGTGATGGAGGAGGCTGGACTGTCGTCCAGAGGAGAAAGGATGGAACGGAGTCCTTCGACAGGTAAGAAAGAAAACATGTGATAAAAGGGCCTAAAGTGGCTACATTTAAGACCTACACGTCTCCTGTAAGACCTTATGACCTGTGAACCGTACCAGATACAGACAACATCATGGTGTCATCATACTCTTTATAATGTGATCTAACTGATGGAATATGTCCAGACTCTGACTTACACATTCACATTCATTTATTCAACACTATAAATATGAATATCTCAAAACATTTTTTTTTGATTTCAAACAAATGTTAAAGACATTGTTTGGAACAATATACCCTACAAGTACATCATATTTCCAGAGTGGGCACTTTGGTACTTTTAATGGTATAACTCAAACATCCTTCCTCCCAATTACATTTTTGTGAGAATTGCCAAAACAATCTGAGATACTAAAACATTTTCCGCTCCCGCTGGCGTGGAATCTCGTTGGTTTCAGGTTTAGCATCACGTGCATGTGGGTGTGTCTCCCTCCCTCTACAGAGCGTGGGTGGAGTATAAGCATGGTTTTGGAGACAGCGAGTCAGACGGAGAGTTCTGGCTAGGGAACGACCCCCTACACTACCTCACCTCTCAAGGTGAAGAGGAAAACCTACAACTAGGGCCAAGAGCTTTTCTCCACCACTTGATCTGACCAGGAAAAACTCCCGGCCCCTAGGAACAGGCTGTAATAGTAATATGACCCAGAGTTTTTCCTGGCCTTAGTCAGGTTATAACTAGGACACAGAGTTTTCCTAGTCAGGTAACAACTCTTGGCTAGAAAAAACATCTAAATGCATGTGGCCAAATTCACATGGAATGTACCTAATAATGACAATGACTTGCTTTTATATTACATAGAGCTTTTAACTACAGTAGAGCTTAAAGAGCCCAATTTCCAACTTGAGATAAGTTGACTTAAAATGGACCCAAGTCCAAAAATGTTGACATAAGTCAATCTTTTATTGACTTAAGTCCTTGTTAAGTTCACTCATCTCAAGTCTGATCATGGCCCCGAGTGCTTTACATTGTACGAGGCCACAGCAACTCAACTCATCCACCACCACTGCTGTCTCACCCACCTGGGTGACAAATGGTGGCCATTTTGGCTCTTTATGACCTGTATTTGACTCTGTTTTCTAGGCGACTACAACCTAAAGATCAACATGGAGGACTTTGACGGAAACCAGCGCTTCGCCAAGTACAAAAACATGAAAGTTGATGATGAAAAGGTACACGTGAACACAACAGTCTTCACAGCAAACATTCTTCACACGGAACAGACACGGTTTTCCCATGACATTGGGTGTCACTATTTTGTCTACTCTTGTTCAAACTGTAAAAAAGGCAGTTGAGATCTTGATAGAATGTAAAGAACAAGAACGTTTGTAGTATCTCTCCTTCCTTTGTCTTTTTTAACCCAACAGCCCCCCTTCCCTTTCTTTGTTGACATAAGTCCTTGTTCGCAAAAAAACAAACCAATCTTCCGTTCATACTGTATAAACTGGGGATTTCCAGGACTAGTATACAGAGCATAGTTAACCACTATAGTTCCTGTGCCCAAGGAGGCCAAGGTAACCTGTCTAAATGTCTACTGCCCTGTAGCACTCACAACTGTAGCAATGAAATGCTTTGAAAGGCTGGCCATAGCTCACATCAACACCATCATCCCAAACACACTGGACCCACTCCAATTTGCATAACGCCCCAACAGATCCACAGATGACGCAATCTCCATTGCACTCCACACTGCCCTCTCCCACCTGGATAAGAGGAACGCCTATGTGAGAATGTTGTTCATTGACTACAGCTCAGCGTTCAACTACCATAGTGCCCTCCAAGCTCATTACCAATCTCAGGACCCTGGGCCTGAACATCTCCCTCTGCAACTGGATCCTGGACTTCCTGCTGGGCCGCCCCCAGGTGGTGAGGATTGTCAACATCACATCCACCACACTGATCCTCAACACGGGAGCCCCTCAGGGTGTGCTGCCGCGCACAACTCTAATACCGTCATTAAGTTTACTGACGGCATACCAGTGGTAGGCCCGATGACCAACGGTGATGAGACAGCCTATAGCAGGGCTCTCCAACCCTGTTCCTAGAGAGCTCCCTTCCTGTAGGTTTTCATTCCAACCCCTGTTGTCACTCACCTGATTCGGTTAATCAACCAGCTGATTATTAGAATCAGGTGTGCTAGATTATGGTTGCAGTGAAAACCTACAGGATTGTAGCTTTCCAGGGACAAGGATTGAGACCTCTGACCTATAGGGAGGTCAGTGACATGGCAGTGTGGTGCCAGGAAATGGTTGGTTGAGGACGCCCCCATCCACATTGACGGGGCTGTAGTGGAGTGGGTCGAGAGCTTCAAGTTCCTCTGTGTCCACATCGCTAAGGAACTAACATGGTCCATACACACCAACACAGTCCTGCAGAAGGCACGACAATGCCTCTTCCACCTCAGGAGGCTGAGGCTGATTTGTCACGGGCCCTCAGATCCTCAAAAATTTCTACAGCTGCACCATTGAGGGCATCTTAACTGGCTGCATCACTGCTTGGTACGGCAACTGCTTTGCATTCGACCACAAGGTGCTACAGAGGGTAGTGCATATGGCCCAGTCCATAACTGGACCGAGCTCCCTGCCACCCAGGACCTCTATACCAGGCGGTGTCAGAGGAAGGCCCTAAAAATGATAAACACTCCAGCCACCCAAGTCATGGATTGTTCTCTCTGCTACCACACGGCAAGCGGTACCGATGCACCAAGTCTGGAACCAACAGGACCCTGAACAGCGTCTATCCCCTAGCCTTAAGACTGCTAAATAGTTAACCAAATAGCTGCCTAGATTATTTGCATTGAACCCCATCTGCACTAACTCTTTTGACTCATCACATATGCTGCTGCTACTTCTTATTATATATCCTGTTACCTAGTCACTTTACCCCTACCTATATGTACATATCTACCTCAATTACCTCGTACTCCTGCACATCAACTAGGCTATGTACACGGGGTACCAGTACCAAGGTATCGTTACTCATTGTGCATTTATTATTAAGTGTTATTACTTTTCTCTTATTTTCTTTCCCTCTGCATTGTTGGGAAGGACCCGTGAGTAAGTATTTCACTGTTAGGTCGACACCTGTTGATTACGAAGCACGGGACAAGTACAATGTGATTTGAATGTCCTTGAGCAAAAAGGTCCTGGGGAAAACCAGCAATCCTCTTCATTCACCTTCTCATATTAGCCCATCGTGGAACAAGATCAATATTTGTACACAGCAGTTTTCAAAAAGAGACATCTCAGCAGTGCTCTGTTTAGGAGAACACTGACTGTGTTACAGTATAAGCATGTTACATACCTTGGTCTCTCACTCCTGGTCATCAGCCTCTTACCTACAGTTGTGGTGCCTTTTACTGTTGGCGTGGGGCATTCTGGCCCAGGACTTCTGCAGTGTGTGCACACCAATGTAGGCATTTGTTTGAGGTCTAAATTGAAGACTACAATTAGTTGAAATTTGAGATCAGGTGTTAGATTAAAGGGGATAGTTCAGTGATTTTACATAGTTAAATATTCAAAAATCACTGACTTATTTCCCCATTAAATACTTAAAAAGTGTACTCCCTAAAATACTCCTCTTCCCCCTCCAGAACCAGTATAGGCTTCATCTGGGTTACACTGTGCAGATTCAGGGAACCTCTCCAGAGCCCACTCCCGTCCCAGTGGGCAGTAACCTGGATTACTGTGGAGAGTCAGTAGGGGCCGATTACTGTGGAGATTCAGTAACCTCTCAACAGACTGGGAGTAACCTCTGAACAGAGTATTGAATTACTGTGGAGATTCAGTAACCTCTCAACAGAGTATTGGCCTTCTGCATTACTGTGGAGATTCAGTAACCCAACAGAGGACGCATTACTGTGGAGATTCAGTAACCTCTCAACAGTATTGGCCTTCTGCATTACTGTGGAGATTCAGTAACCTCTCAACAGAGTATTGGCCTTCTGCATGTCAGGCAGAGTATTGGCCTTCTGCATTACTGTGGAGTTCAGTAACCTCTCAACAGAGTTCTGCATTACTGTGGAGATTCAAACTGTGGAGATTCAGTAACTCAACAGACCTTCTGCATTACTGTGGAGATTCAGTAACCTTCTGCATTACTGTGGAGATTCAGTAACCTCTGAGTATTGACCTTCTGCATTACTGTGGAGATTCAGTAACCTCACAACAGAGTAACCTTGGCTTCTGCATTACTGTGGAGATTCAGTAACAACAGAGTATTGGCCTTCTGCATTACTGTGGAGATTCAGTAACCTCTCAACAGAGTATTGGCCTTCTGCATTACTGTGGAGATTCAGTAACCTCTGAACAACAGAGTATTGACCTTCTGCATTACTGTGGAGATTCAGTAACCTCTGAACAGAGTATTGGCCTATTACTGTGGAGATTCAGTAACCTCTCTATTGCCTTCTGCATTACTGTGGAGATTCAGTAACCTCTGAACAGAGTATTGACCTTCTGCATTACTGTGGAGATTCAGTAACCTCTCAACAGAGTATTGGCCTTCTGCATTACTGTGGAGATTCAGTAACCTCTGAACAGAGTATTGGCCTTCTGCATTACTGTGGAGATTCAGTAACCTCTGAACAGAGTATTGGCCTTCTGCATTACTGTGGAGATTCAGTAACCTCTGAACATTACCTTCTGCATTACTGTGGAGATTCAGTAACCTCTGAACAGAGTATTGACCTTCTGCATTACTGTGGAGATTCAGTAACCTCTGAACAACAGAGTATTGACCTTCTGCATTACTAACCTCTGAACAGAGTATTGGCCTTCTGCATTACTGTGGAGATTCAGAGATTCTGTAACCTCTTCAGTAACAGAGTATTGGCCTTCTGCATTACTGTGGAGATTCAGTAACCTCTCATTACTGTGAGAGTATTGGCCTTCTGCATTACTGTGGAGATTCAGTAACCTCTGAACAGAGTATTGGCCTTCTGCTTACTGTGGAGATTCAGTAACCTCTGACAGAGTATTGGCCTTCTGCATTACTGTATTGGCCTTCTGCATTACTGTGGAGATTCAGTAACCTCTGAACAACAGAGTATTGACCTTCTGCATTACTGTGGAGATTCAGTAACCTCTCAACAACAGAGTTGTGACACACACATTTATTTTCCACATACACTCCCGACTCCCCTAATTATTTATTTGGACAGAGAAGGTAACACTTTTAATTTGGCTCAATACGCCAGCATTTTTGAGAGATAATGTTTTGTATGATACAGTATAAAGTTACACCCGTTTTACAATTTAGAAATGAATGCACCCCCATTTGAAAGTGTCATAAATACTTGGACAAATTCACTTATAGTGTATACAATTTAGTCAAGTTTAGTATTTGGTCCCATATTCCTATCCCGTAATGACTACATCACGCTTGTGATTACACATTTGCAGTTTCTTTTGGTTGTTTTCCGCATTGTTTACGGATAATCATGAATGAGTCGTGAATAATGACAAGTGAGAAAGTTATAGATGCACAAAGATCATGCCCCCAAAACATGCTAGCCTCTCACCATTACCAATAACATGGGACGCTAGCATGTTTTCAGGGGTATGATATGCCTCTATCTTTCTCACTAATCATTATTCACGATTCATTCACAATTATTCTTAATCATGGTAGCATTAATGTAGAATTGTTGAGAAATATATTCTTATTTACATTAAAAGTGACTCTAAAATGACAATACATTATTTGCCCTTTTCTATTGGGCACAACATAATCTGAAACACAACCAAAACAAATCAACCAATGGTTGCGCACCATCGACAGTGTTATTGACTGATAGATTGCTATAACATATATGGTTAGCTGGTAAAATATTTATCCAGGAGTTGTAAGATCTGGCAATGTCCAAGCACTGGAACGCGACCTTCTGAGATTCTGCATCTCTCCACCAGGTGTGAGTCTGGCAACTTGAACGGTCACTACTACAACGGGCCGTACCAAGCGGTGCTGGATGACGGGGTTGTCTGGTACACCTGGCACGGCTGGTGGTATTCAATCAAATCCGTAGTCATGATGATCCGGGCCTCCGACGTCCATCTGAAGTCCAACTGACCAGAACGCCAGACGACATCGATCCTGTTAAGGGTTTTGCCTCAATTAGGATAGGCTGAAGGTGGTGTTAATTTACCTTGTTACCGTGTTACATCACAGAGAACATCCAATCATAACAGTCTTGATGCTAATTGAGGTAAAACAGTAATTCTGCACATAGATTATTAAAGGATTACATTTATTTTCATCGTCAATTGCAGACCAAAAATATATTTCAGCATTTAACCCAACCCCTTTGAATCAGAGAGGTGTGGGGGGCTGCCACATTGGGTGCCAGAGGAGCGGTTGTTGTCCATTCCAACTGGCAACCTTTTGGTTATTTGCCCAACGTTTTAACTTGCTCGGCCACCTGCTGCTAGCCCATATGCAGGTGATCTACACATCCAGCCCAAAGCAGGAGGTTTAAAACATACTTTCTTAGTCGCCAATGTTCCCGGAGCATGTCTTTCACTGTTAAAAATAACAACGTGAATGTGACTGGCCGATTTTTACATGTTTTCTTTTATAAATAATGGTACAATGTGTGTACAATTGTGTACTTTCCACTCAATTTTAATAAAATCTTAACTATGATCAACTCTTACTTTAACAGAAATATTGCCTATATTTCCCCCCCCCCAGAGTTCTCACTTGCAACCAGACTGGGCACGTTCCAGGTCGTTCTCGCTGGGCACGTTCCAATCTCAAAAGAGACTGCTCTATCACATAAATGGGCTTCCTCAGACAAACAGTTCTCCAGACATTGTGAGATCTAATCTACTGCACAGATCCACTGCACTAAAGAAACCTGGAACACGCCCATTTCCCCCCCTGTGTTTTAAGCCAACCCTTAAAACATTCACTAGTTTCTACCTGTTAATACTGCAGCCAGAGATAACAGACACTAGACATGACTGAATAGTGGGTGCAAACAAACCAGTAGTACATTACAGAGAGACAGACAGAGCACCAAAACCTCACAAGTGAAAAGAGAGTGTATTACTTCCATGTTAAAGCACAGTAGAGTGGTCGTGGAGGAGATTTGAGGCCACTGAGATAGGTGTTAAATGGGTGATCTGTGCCCTCCAGGGTGGATTCCTTTCTCGAGGTACTACTGCACAACAACAGGATTGAGCATGCGCGCACACACACACACACACACACACACACACACACACACTCTGCTTCGACATAGCGGTCAATCATTTTGACAGGTAAAGGACTTGTGTGTATAACCAATCTCTTCCAATGTATCACATTATACAAATACCTATATGTCCCTAATCATATCCACTATTTAATTATGTATTTATAGAGGGATAATGAATATAACATTGACATAGATATTTTTTTTTAAATCGTTTGTTTATTTACCTTTTAAAATGAAACAAAATGATGGTCAGTTTGAGGCATTCTTGGAGACGTGGAGAGGTTTGAGAGAACATTGGCTCAACACAAAGTTGTGGAGTTTTGGATTGGGAACCTTCTGAGCGATAAAGCACAGATGGGTAAATACATTCCACACTTTTATTACGGTAGAGCAGTGGTGGGCCGTCAGGGCCAGCAAGGCCTTCTCTGCTGGCCTAAACATCATCAGAATATTTAAAAAATATATATATTTTCCCACAAATATGTATTAAATTATTCCCCAGAGTAAGAGTTACACTCTTCATTTCATAGCGTTCCTCTTGGTTGCACTGCTTCCAGCCCCAGGTTGAGATTTGGAGGGCTGGTCTTTATGTTAGATATTTTATCCAATCATATTCAGCCATCATGTGTTGCCAGGGGTCTAAAATCTGCCCTCAGGCCTTCAGAATCAACAGTGCGGGCGCTTGTAGCTTAAAATGAATGGAAATTAAAATTGTGTGTCAACCAATCAGCTTTAGAGTTGGCTATTGTACGCCTGCTGGCTGGTTCCAGTGTTACACAGGAGCCAGCTAGCAGGCGTAGTACCTGCACGTCTTTTGATTGGATTACCAATATTGAGAGGCAGGTCCTATATGGGCAGGTCTCAGAACTAGGAAACTGAAATTACTACTAAGCTGTTTTTTCAACCCACAATGGCGGAAGGAGAAGATATCGATTTGGTCGAGGATATAATTATAACGCCATTCTCAAGACAAACTTTTCAAGAAAAGTTAGACATTGTCAGGAGAGGTAGACGCCGACGCTACAAAGCCGACACTACAAAGACAGACTCCGAGAAGCACTGCAAACTGTACTGCTGGGAATGCCTATTATTTGCAAGTGATCGATTTGGTGTTTAGAGCCACACTGGCTTTGCAAACCTGAGTTGTCTAACCAAGGCAGCAACAAGACACCAAAGTACGGCTGGGCACTTACAAACAATGGTGCTTTTGACAACTTTTGGGGACACCCGAGTGGATCTACAGCTCAACGAACAAGCGCGCAGGGCAACGAAGCTGCACAATGAAAAGGTATTGTACTCTTCCCCTGCAATTCTCTGAATAAAAATGTCAATTTCAAGGTGACGCAAAGCCTGGTTATACTGCGTTTCTGTCTCAATGTATAGTGTCTAGAGCCATGGCATCATAATGATGGTAATAAGAGGTGGATTAATTCGGGTGGGACTGTGTAGGACTTCACTGAAGGCCCAGGCCCCAGAACCACGGCACGCTACTGCGGTAGAGATATGAAGGGTTGGGATTAAAGTTCACTTTAACTGAATATCCGCGCCCAGATAGAGACTGTTTATACAACGGGTCAAAAGCTTGTTGGATAAAGCTCTGCTCTTCAATAAGTCACCCTAAATGTCTATACCAAAGATGGCGGATAAATGAAGATGCCCCACTCAGGCCATTTACCATAGATTTTTTTTTCATTGACTGTATATGAACCAGAAAAAAAGGGAATGCGATGTCTCACTTCCACTTCCGTCTCTGGCCTATACCATTTTAACATTTTCAAAACGACATTCAAGGTTTTTCGCACAAACTTTATTTGGGGAGCGGGGAACATGATGCACAAATAAAAGAAGGAGAATCAAAACGAGCTGAGAAGCTATGTACAAACCCTGAGGTTTAAGTTGCCTGTTCTTTCTCTCTGTTGAGGGGAAAAAAAGTGAGAGAAATCAGGCAAAAAAGAACGAAGGCAGAATTGTCCCACGCTTTAAGTAAGTGCATCTGTGCAACATTGTCTTCTCTTTCTGGGAGCAAAGAAAACGTCTGTACAAGTCATTGTGGGCAGAAGCCAATACTGCAGCGTCATCATATGAAGTAGTCCATCCACATTTGGAATAGCTTTGTCTCCTTGAGAGGCTGGGGTTGGTGATCTGGGGGGTAGGAGGTAAGGGACTGTAGAGGGGGGTTGTCTCTAGGGTGTGTTGGACGGGGTATCCACACAAACACTCACACACTCTCCCCACACACACACTCTCTTTCTCTCTCTCCCCTTGGAATCCAGTTTGGGTTATCTGCTGGGCGAGAGTGGGGCTGCGGCGGTGGGGAAGGAAGCCGAGTTGCCGGGCGAGTGGAAGGGCGAGGAGGGCGAGAGGCGGCGGGGGCTGGCCAGGTCTCCGTTGTGCAGCTTCCACAGCAGCTCCTCATTCTCCATGGAGAGACGCTTGTTGACCTTGGACTCCTTCTGCAGGGTCTGCTGCAGCATGGCCTGCTCACTGGACAACTGCCTGCAGGAGACACAGAGAGGAGAGAGAGGTCAGAGAGGGAAGATACACACAGAGAGAAGAGGAGAGAGAGGTCAGAGAGGGAAGATACACACAGAGAGGAGAGGAGAGAGAGGACAGAGAGGAGAGATACACACAGAGAGGAGAGGAGAGAGAGGACAGAGAGGAGAGATACACACAGAGAGAAGAGGAGAGAGAGGTCAGAGAGGGAAGATACACACAGAGAGAAGAGGAGAGAGAGGTCAGAGAGGGAAGATACACACAGAGAGGAGAGGAGAGAGAGGTCAGAGAGGGAAGATACACACAGAGAGGAGAGGAGAGAGAGGACAGAGATGTGAGAGAGAGAAGATACACACATGGAGAAGAGGAGAGAGAGGACAGAGAGGAGAGAGATGTGAGAGAGAGAAGATACACACATGGAGAAGAGGAGAGAGAGGACAGAGAGGAGAGAGATGTGAGAGAGAGAAGATACACACATGGAGAAGAGGAGAGAGAGGACAGAGAGGAGAGAGATGTGAGAGAGAGAAGATACACACATGGAGAAGAGGAGAGAGAGGACCGAGAGGAGAGAGATGTGAGAGAGAGAAGATACACACAGAGAGGAGAGAGAGGGAAGATACACACAGAGGAGAGAGATGTCAGAGAGGGAAGATACACACAGAGAGGAGAGAGAGGGAAGATACACACAGAGGAGAGAGATGTCAGAGAGGGAAGATACACACAGAGGAGAGAGAGGAAGACGCACACAAAGCGAAGGTGGTTCACTGAACAGCATCTATTACAGCAACACAGAGAAACGGACACATAGGAACACACATATTCTTATAACTACATTCTGCATGCTAGAAACCCTGCTGGAAGAACAAATGGTGAAGATGAGGATTCTGGAGAGAGATGAGTCACTCCTCTCTGCAGTACGTACTTGGAGAGTGCGGTGTGTTTGTCCATGCGGGCCCTGTAGTCTTCGTTCTCCTGCTGGACTTTGTTCAGACGCTCCTCCAGCTTCACGTTGCTCTCCATCTGGCGCCAGACAGACAACACAAATGGAAAAGTTAAAATGAGATATTTCTCTCTCCGCTCCTGTACTTGAATCATGCCATGATACTATGTACTTGTTAGCATTTATAGATTTGCTCGCAGCATCGCATTAATGGAAACAAAGACTGTTCTCAGGGCAGGCCTATGTTTGAATCGTGTCTGGGACAATTTTAGCATTTTAGCTAACCTCTTTCCTAACCTTAATCTAATTCTCTTAACCATCCACGTTAATTCTCCTGGGAAGAGTCTTGGTTTCCACTAATGCAACACAGCGATTTGCTCACTCGATCACGTGACATATGCAATGAATCTCTAATTGAAGGCTGGTGTCTGTGTTCACCATTTAACACTGATGATGGCTTGATACACAAATGGTTGTGTGTTGTTTTCAGCTTTTATTTATGCACAATAAACTTCTGGGTACCAGAATGTCCCAATAGCTGTGGATGATCTCAGTGTGCAGGCCTCAGGACTCTAATCAGCACTTTGAGACAAAGGTATTTGTTTTACTAGGTTGCTCTGAAGCTTGCGGTGAGGCAGACTCAATCTTTCCAATCATGACTCAATATTCGTGGGGTATTTATGCAGTTTTGTTTTGCAGCGAAATGACTCTTTATGTGGTGACTCCCAAGGCTGAAGACAATCTATCACGAGCTTGAACGGCAAAACAAACCCTTACTAAAACACTCCGCCTTCACATGAATGTGTGTGTCTTATAAGGGATGACATAAGATGGCGCACCCTTTCAGTGATGTACAGAGAGAGCTAGCGAAGACAACAGCGAACATACACCGGGGCAAGCTCAGGGCATGCATGTGTGTGTGTGTGTGTGTAGGCGCGTTTTCATCGACATGTATGCGTACGTCCTCACCAGCTTGTCCATCTGCATGAGTTTCTTGTCCTGTTGATGAAGCTGTTTGGTCTTTATCTCCAGAACCACCTTAAGACTCTCCAGCTCCTGTCCCAGATACAACACATGGGAGTCCTTCTATAGGGAGAGAGAGGAAGAGAGAGAGAGAGAAGAGAGAGAGGAGAGAGAGAAGAGAGAGAGAAGCGAGAGAGAAGAGAGAGAGAAAAATGGGGGGGAAGAGAGAGAGAGAGGAAGAAAGAGAGGGTGAGAGAAGGGGGGGAAGAGAGAAAAAAAAAGGGGGAAGAGAGAGAGAGAGAAGAGAGATGGTGAGAGAAGGAGGGGAAGAGAAAAATGGGGGAAGAGAGAGAGAGGAAGAGAGAGGGTGAGAGAAGGAGGGGAAGAGAGAAAAATGGGGGAAGAGAGAGAGAGGAAGAGAGAGAGGGTGAGAGAAGGAGGGGAAGAGAGAAAAATGGGGGGAAGAGAGAGAGAGAGGAAGAGAGAGAGGGTGAGAGAAGGAGGGGAAGAGAGAAAAATGGGGGGGGGGAGAGAGAGAGAAGAGAGAGGGTGAGAGAAGGAGGGGAAGAGAGAAAAATGGGGGAAGAGAGAGAGAGAGAGAGAATTTCATTCACAAACCAGAGTCCTATTCCTAACCTCTTCTATCCCCTACAAACTGTTGTTCCAGACAAACAACAGTCTTTCAATAACCCACTTTAAGATGGATGATTGCAGTACCAGAGTGGTGGGTTTGATTCTCAAATGAAACTAAATATGCATGAGTCACTGTGGATAAATCCCCAAACACTGCCATCCCAGAAACGGACACAATGACCAGTACTTTATGTCCATTAGCAACCAACAGGGGGCAGTATTCCACCAGTATAAAGAACATAAGGCCCAATAACAACAAAAAAGAAGCAGTAAACTGGGAATCTGTCTCACAGCAGTAGTATTGTTGACTGAGGTACACAGTGTACCAGAACAATAGCATTCTTCAGCACCTTCCTGTGTCCATGGGGCTCTGGGCATAATTAGGCCACTACATAGGGTGCCATCATATTCCCTTTACCTGGTTCTTCTCTGCCAGAATCCTCCTCCTCTCCTCCTCCGCTCGCAGCTTCTCGCTCAGCGCCTCGTTCTCCAACGTGAGGTCCTGGATTTTCTCCTGTTGTGGGTGTGAGAGAGAGAGAGAGAGAAAGTGGTTGAGAGAGAGAGAGAGAGTTAAGTCAACGCTACAACAGTGTTCCTCCCTGATACTGAGTCTATATAAGACATACAGAAGATAGTAGTATCTGTATTGGGTAAACGTGTTGGTAAGGCAGGGAGGGAGGTACAGGGAACATGGATCTTACAGTGAGAGTGGCCTCCGTTTCCTTTAGTGTTTTGTCCAGGTTCTCCAAGTCCTGTTCCAGAGTTTTCCTGAGCTCTGCAAAACAACACACACACTGAGTCAATGGAGGAAAACTAGTCACTTATTCACCAATTAAAACACTTTGGAGTAATCCTTTCTCATGTGAAAACCAACCAAGTGTGTGGATGCCTGAGATGGATAGATTGATGGGTGGATGGATGGATGGATTGGTGGGTGGATGGATGGATGGGTGTATGGAAGGATTGATGGGTGGAGGGAAGGATGGTGGATTGAAGGATGGTGGATTGAAGGATGGTGGATTGATGGGTGGATGGATAGATTGATGGGTGGATGGATTGATGGGTTAATGGAAGGATTGATGGGTGGATTGAAGATGGTGGATTGATGGGTGGATTGATAGGTGGATGGATAGATTGATGGGTGGATGGATAGATTGATGGGTGGATGGATGGATTGATGAATTGATGGATGGGTGGGTGGATTGATGGATGGATGGATGGATGGGTGGATGGATGGATTGATGGGTGGGTGGATGGATTGATGGGTGGATGGATGGATTGATTGATGGGTGGATGGATGGATTGATGGGTGGGTGGGTGGATGGATTGATTGATGGGTGGATGGATTGATTGATGGGTGGATGGATGGATTGATTGATGGGTGGATGGATGGATTGATGGGTGGGTGGGTGGATGGATTGATTGATGGGTGGATGGATTGATTGATGGGTGGATGGATGGATTGATTGATGGGTGGATGGATTGATTGATGGGTGGATGGATGGGTGGATGGATAGATTGATGGGTGTATGGATAGATTGATGGGTGGATGGATGGGTGGATGGATTGATGGATGGGTGGATTGATGGGTGGGTGGGTGGATGGATTGATTGATGGGTGGATGGATGGATTGATGGGTGGATGGATGGGTGGATGGATTGATGGATGGGTGGATTGATGGGTGGGTGGGTGGATGGATTGATTGATGGGTGGATGGATGGATTGATGGGTGGATTGAGTGATTGATGGATAGATTGATTAATGGATTGCTGGGTGGATGGATTGATGGATTGATAGGTGCATGGGTAGATTGATGGGTGTATGGATGGGTGGATGGATTGATGGATGGATTGAAGGGTGGATTGATGGATGGGTGGGTAGATAGGTTGAAACATGCATTTTAGGACAGAAGAATAGAGGGATGAATTTCAATGAGTTCTGTGAAGGTGTGTGGTTGTGTGTCCTCACCTTGGACAGCGGTGTCGTGGGTCAGTCTGAGCGTGTCCATCTGCTGAGCGTGGCTGGCCTCAGAGTTTCTCCTCAGAGTCTCCTGTCTGCTCCTCATCTCCTCCAGCTGACAGAGAGAAGAAGAAGAAAATGGATTTGATTGACCATTCTAATTCCATGGGCTCCTCTCAGTAACACAAGTACACCATTACAAGCTGAGCATCAGTTACGGGGTGAATCTCAATAGTCCAAGGTTTCCTCTTTATACTTCCAATTCATACTACTAATATTCCCCCCCGCTATTATGACACATTTCAAATCAAAGGTTATTGGTTGCGTACACAGTTTATCAGGTGTTCTAGAGGGTGCCGTGAAACGCTGGTGTCACCTGCTCCTAACAGGGCAGTTCAAATGAGAAATAATAGAATGAACTATGTGGAGAATCCAGTATTTAAATACAGTGTGAAAGCAACATAACAGAAACGGGAAGTGTTTTATGTCTCTATATACGTGGGGCAGCAGCGTTGTGTGTGTGTATGTGCAGGAGTCTGCGTGTGTATGAGGTGTGTGTTTTGTGTCTATATATACATGGGGCAGCAGCGTTGTGTGAGTGTGTGTGCAGGAGTCTGAGTGTGTGTTTTGCGTGTGGGAGTAGGTGTGCTAAAAAGTATCTGATTTGGAACAAGCTGATGTGGATGATTTATCGCTAATTGAATTACCAGTTAGATGTAGGCCATAGAGGACTCAGGAAGTAATACTACATGCCAATTCATATTCATCCATGCCGCCCCGTTCTACCGCTGATGACATCAGGGAGTAATAACCATGGCAACGGTCGTAAATCTCGGGAAGCGTTTAGGAGTTGGGGCGCTGTGTGTGGTGCGGTTGAGAGCCAGTGGAGTGTTTCAGAAGTGCTCGAATGCTGTGTTCACATGCTAGTCGGAACTAGGAAACTCCGACTTGCTAACAGGTTGGAGTTAAACACGTGCCCCGTTCAACAAGTTGAACATTTCAGAGCCCGGTCACCACAAGCCCGGTCACCGCCTCGACCACTGACCTGCTGCTCCATGAGGGCGCGGCATTTGTCTGCCTCCTCCTGATAGGCCTGGTGCACCTTGTCCCACTCTGCCTGGTAGAAGGCCTTGAGCCTCTCCTCCAGGCCGGTCAGCTCAGCCTGGTGATCCCTCTGGACCCTCCGCACCACCACCTCCAGAGACACCCGCACCTCCTCCTTCTCCTTCTGCAGCCGCTCACAGCACTGGGACGAGGAGACTGGAGAGGGAGGGAGGGGGAGGAGGGAGGGAGGGAGGGAGGGGGAGGAGGGGGAGAGAGAGGGAGGGGGGGGGAGGAGAGAGGGAGGGAGGGAGAGGAGGGGAGAGAGGGAGGGAGGGAGAGGAGGGGGAGAGGGAGGGAGGGAGGGAGGGGGAGGGAGGGGGAGGGAGGGGGAGGAGGGGAGGAGGGAGGGATGGAGAGGGGGGAGAGAGGGAGGGAGGGAGAGGGGAGGGAGGGAGGGAGGGGGAGGGGGGAGGGGGAGGGAGGGAGAGGAGGGGGAGAGAGGGAGGGAGGGAGGGGGAGGGAGGGGGGGGGAGGGAGGGAGGGAGGGAGGGAGGGGGAGGAGGGGAGAGAGGGAGGGATGGAGAGGAGGGAGAGATGGCGAAAGAGAGAGACCATGTCATTGTCACTTTGTATTTTAGAATTCACTTTCAAAACACAATTACCCAGAATGAGGCTCTATGATAAATAATGACTTCACTGTAATAAGAGGGCGACAGCGTTGGAATAACATCTAACGGCCAATTGGTGTTTTTGTAACAGCGTTGCATAAACACCAATTGGATTTGAACATCTGACGACGCACTGGAAAAATGCACGACTGTTCCAACATTGCGCAATCCAACCCCAACCTCTAATCCTGATCAGAATCATATGCACCCTTTCACACAACACTTTACATGTCCGCTGAAAACTAAGGGCCAGATTCCAGGACCCATTAAACCAGGCCCTGAATTAAAACGCCTCTTCAACAGCAGATCTCCATTGAACATAATTGTTTTGCCCAACCAGGAGTAGAATTCATTTGGGTCTAGTAGGCTATAACCTACTTAATCGACATCTAATGACAGGACTATATTTTAATACATATGTAATGATAGACCCATATATGTAATGATAATAGCAGATTTCCACAGAGCAGCCTGGACAGTTGACATTTCCTCATATCCTCCCCTGTGGGATTAACTCTGAGGCCTGTTGCCACGGCGATGTTGTCATAAAGGCCGGCAGCTGTGAGCCCGTTAACAGACAGGTCCTGTCTTTATTATGGGGTAACTAACAGACAGGGTATGTGTGTGTGTGTGGATTAGGGGCAGGTGTGACTGGCATGTGGCCCCCGAATTATGACATCAGCGCTGCCCCCCCCCCCCACAAATTATTTCATAACACGACATCATGGGTCAAGAAGGAACAAGGAAGCTGGAAAGAATGTGTATCTAGGGGCAGATCTAGGATCAGGATTTAATCAAGCCTGTTACTGTAGCCATTATCAGCTCAAGATAAAATTGATCTAGGATCAGATTTAAAGGGATAGTTCAGGATTTTAACAATGAATCCCCTTTATCTACTTCCCCAGATTAACATGAACTCGTGGATACCATTTCTATGTATCTGTGTCCAGTACGAAGGAAGTTGGAGAGTGTTTCACAAGCCAACGCTAACCAGCAGAGACATACAAAATGGTATCCATTAGTTCATCAGACTTCGGAAAAGTAGATAACGGGCTTCAATGCCAAACCTGAAATATCACTAACTCAAATCGCCAAATTTTAACTGTGACCATTATCCGCTTATTATAAAGAGCCTAGAACTGTTAACTGCAAAACTGTCGGAAAGACAAATAAAATCCCTGGAAGTCAGACTGACAACGTTCTTTCACGAGCTTGAAGAGAAACGTATTGACACAGGTTCTGCTGGTCAAACATACAGTAGACATAGCAGAGAGACTTGTTAGCACTTCTCAAAGTCTGACGTTAACAGACAGAGTTTTGAAGGAGGTGGTGAGAGTGAGATTCATACATTCCACAGTCATGTGTAAAAACAGGGGTCAAGGTTCAACAAGCACACCAAAGCCCCCGCTCATCAAACAGATGGTAGTCGATACATTTTCCGCTGAGGTTCGGTGGGAAAGAAAGTGCATCTATGCACGTGTTTGCTTTTAGGGGGAGAGAGCTTGGTAGGGCAGTTAAAGGGTGTGTCCGGGCTTACACGAGTGTGTGTGTTGAGACAGAATGGTTTTCACTGTGTGGTAAAAGTATTGTTTGTATAAACGTGTGTGAGAGAAAAGTGTGTGAAGGAATAAAACGACAGAATTGTAGTCGGTGTGTTGTGTGTGTGTGTCTATCATGCATGTGAGAGTGTGTGCCTGTCTGTTTAAAAGAGAAGGGGTCTTTCTAGCTCTCCACATCCCTGACAGCAGACGGCCGTTGGTGTTGTTCATCAGAACCACATTGTACAGGCATTCCAACCAGATGCCTCTAAGGCATCTTGCACAGTTGGTGAGGATTGACGAGGTCTGGCAGGACGTTTGAGACGGTCATGGGGGCACTTGGGTAAAGTGAAACGGTGCACGTTTCCTCTCCCTTTCGTAACACATTACAACATCTGGGGTCTGGGCCAAGTCGAAGGAACAGAACTGAACAAGTCCATTCCTCTGGAACGCCACTCTGATGTCATTGGCGGAACAGAACCGAATGGAATGCCTTGTAATGTATGAAACACATCCACAACAATGAGTGTTTCAACATGTTCACAAACACCTTCTCGCCTGGTTTGAAATGATCACCACTAGGAAAAATGGATAGCTGTAAGCATGGATTCTATCACATGTTATTGACCTATCCAGTCGTGTCAGATCAGGGATCATCTTGAAGGGAGGAAGGATGCATTTTTTTTAGAATTGGAAGTATTTGAAATTCTGGGGAAACATGGATCGAAATGTTGTCAAAATGTCAGATTACACTACAACAAAATCTGTCCCGCAGATTATTTTATTTGGCCCCCCATGTAAAAAAAAATTAAAGAGCGACTAGAAACACCAGCAAATCAGCTCCAAGTGATTTTTATTTTGTTCATAAGGATACCCCACGCATAACAGATATATGTGATTGTATCCAAATGTAAGCAAGGTTTGAAATGATTGTGTTTTAGTCAAATATTATATCTGCAGTCTACAAAGTATTTGTAATTATGCTCTGGCCCCCTGACCATCTCCTCAAGAAAGAAATCGTCCCGCAGTGTGATCTAGTTGCTGATCCCTGCTCTACAACAACCAGACGTTTCTCCAGAATTAGAGTCTGAACATTTCCTCCTAAAGAGAACAACCCCCTTCCCGGACAAGCAGTTTCACAGCACTCAAACCCATTATGTTAAGACTATTGTCCTGTCACGACAGTGATGTAGCATGTCTCCGTAAGGGTAAACAGAGATGATGCTGCAGAGAGACTACCACTAACTACTGTTGGTGAATGCTTGGAGGGAAGACGTTATGTCCTGCTTGAAGGAAGACCTTGGACAAAGGAGACTGTAATTATGAAGGCTTTATGACCGCTGCACGGGCTACCAATAACGTCAGTTCAATGCATTTCCCTGACACGCGGAAACACACGTACTTGCATGCTAACAGGTGTACACACAGGCACACACATTATTGCAAAACATGCCGAGGCTTGCATTCACGCCTCCCAAATACAGCATGCCTAGGGGGTGGGGGCTAATAATGTCTACACAGAGGCAGAGAGTTGGCCAGCACACAGAGCTTTGGAAGGCAGTTGACGACCTGATAAGGCCTTAATGATAAGCCAACAGGTTAGGGCAATGAGAATGAAATAGAAGGAAGGTTCATTCACATTGAGTGTTGTAAAAAAACAAAAAATAACTTGTTGGCTTCACTCAAAACGAGACAATTGTCAGATTAAATGTTTTCGATGATCATTTTCTTATTTACAGATTTTCTGCTTCAGACAAACACTTGCTCTTCCTTGAGCAACCGATGTGCTGATAAACGTGCATATGTAAGAGGTAGAGGGGTAGACATGAGGTAGAGGGGTAGACATGAGGTAGAGGGGTAGACATGAGGTAGAGGGGTAGACATGAGGTAGAGGAGTAGACATGAGGTAGAGGGGTAGACATGAGGTAGAGGAGTAGACATGAGGCAGAGGGGTAGACATGAGGTAGAGGTGTAGACATGAGGTAGAGGGGTAGACATGAGGTAGAGGGGTAGACATGAGGTAGAGGGGTAGACATGAGGTAGAGGGGTAGACATGAGGTAGACATGAGGTAGACATGAGGTAGACATGAGGTAGACATGAGGTAGAGGGGTAGACATGAGGTAGACATGAGGTAGAGGGGTAGACATGCTTGAGGTGTTTTTTTTCTTACTGAGCTCATCGCGCAGGGTAGAAAGCTCCAGGGACAGTCCTTTCTTCAGCTTCAATGTCTCTTCACGCTGTTGGGGAGGGGGGGGAGGAAGAGAGAGAGAGAGAGAGAGACAGAGAGACCATTAGTTATTAAGTCAATGGAAAAACTATTCCTAAACTATGTGAGACTTTCGTTTCAAGTGGAACCAGACAATCGTTTGACGTCAGACATTATGACTCGACTGACTGTCATCTTTCCACAACATCATTCCTTGGCAACAATAGCTTCTTAGACTTCGAAAAATTAAAGGCGTCAGTATGGTGACCTAATAACATATTCCTATAGGCGTGTCGAGGAATGCTGTAACTTCTAACAACCTACTACAACCTACATTAGCCCGCTGGGTAGGCTACAGAGACAGCATATTTCTGAGAGCTGCATTTTCATAGCCTGGTCCCAGATCTGTTAGCGCCATCTGCCATCTTCTAGGATGCCGTAGGAGTTGACGAGACAGCACAAACGGATTTGGGAACCAGGCTAGCGTTTTCAGCAGCTGTCTCGACATCAGAAACTGTTTTCCTTACGACACTGTATCCATATCACGCCGTTATCATACTGTGGAGAGACGACTTTTAGGGTGACTTAGAAGTGACATTGGGCATCTTAGAAACAGGGAACACGTGCTATGAAAACTCCCCTGACAGGCCTACGCATTAATAAGTAGATCGTTTGAGTCTAAAACACACACGCTTCCTCTCAGACGTCACGTACACAAATTCTTTCATGAACTTGATCATTCTTACGGACTTACACTCTCATACATATCAACATTGTCTCAACATCCTGAAAGGATGGGAGGCTACACCCTGCACTAATCACACACACACACACACACACACACATACACACTTCTCTAAAATGGTCAAACAGAGACGGTGCTATAATAAATGTCCACACTCTTTAAAACAGAGACACAACGATCACTTCATAACCGTCTCTATTTGACACATGGCATGATGAACACACACACATACTTTATAGTCATGAATCCAATCGGTCAGCTGTAAGGGAACAGATAGATAGAGGCCAAACGGCCCGCCAACAGATGCGCAAAACAAAAACAACAACAAAAATAAAGCAAACGGAGCGAGAAAGAAAGAGAGAAAAGAAGAGAGAGAAAAGAAGAGAGAGAAAAGAAGAGAGAAAAGAAGAGAGAGAAAAGAAGAGAGAGAAAACAAACACACCTTGCCTTTCTTTCTGGTATGTGGAGGAGTCTTCAGGCAGGCTTTGCTGCCAGAGGATCCCATGTTATTCCCCCTGGGCTGCTGAAGGGCCAAGTGCTACATCTAGGAGCTCGACTACAATGTGCCTGGTCAGGACCTCCCCCTCTCCAACCACCTCTACCACTCCACTCTCTCGCTCGCTCAGGAAACTGGTCTGTCTACATCAAATAAACCTCCCTCCCTCTCCCTCCCACTCCAAGGAGTACTCAGCACATCAAGCCCTGCCTAGCAGTACCTCCCCACCTCCAACCCAGCCGCCCTTGGCCAAGCTCCAGCCCAGATATATTTCCCCTAGAGACAGGGCCTGGAGCTGGGGGTCTGGGGGAGGTGGAGGGAGAGGGCTAGATGAGCGTGAGGTCAGGCTGGGCTAAGGCCCTCTGCTCTGGGCCTCGGGGGCTGCGTGGTCAAGCCTCTCTGGTTCCTTTAACCTTTAAAAGAGCCAGTGGTTGTACAGTACATGTGTCTGTGGGGCTTATCCATTCAGAAACATTAGCAGCACGAACAACACTCACTAGATTCTACTTTTCAAAGACATGACGTATAGGGAATCAAAGCGAGCTTGGCCATTGCCTATTAGCTAGCCTGCTACATAGTTACAGTGGAGAGGTTTTATTTTATTTCTCCTTTATTTAACCAGGTAGGCAAGTTGAGAACAAGTTCTCATTTACAATTGCGACCTGGCCAAGATAAAGCAAAGCAGTTCGACACATACAAGGACACAGAGTTACACATGGAGCAAAACAAACATACAGTCAATAATACAGTATAAACAAGTCTATATACGATGTGAGCAAATGAGGTGAGATAAGGGAGGTAAAGGCAAAAAAGGCCATAGTGGCAAAGTAAATACAATATAGCAAGTAAAACACTGGAATGGTAGATTTGCAGTGGAAGAATGTGCAAAGTAGAAATAAAAATAATGGGGTGCAAAGGAGCTAAATCAATAAATAAATACAGTAGGGGGAGAGGTAGTTGTTTGGGCAAAATTATAGGTGGGCTATGTACAGGTGCAGTAATCTGTGAGCTGCTCTGACAGTTGGTGCTTAAAGCTAGTGAGGGAGATAAGGGTTTCCAGTTTCAGAGATTTTTGTAGTTTGTTCCAGTTATTGGCAGCAGAGAACTGGAAGGAGAGGCGGCCAAAGAAAGAATTTGGGGGTGACGAGAGAGATATACCTGCTGGAGTGCGTGCTGCAGATGGGTGATGCTATGGTGACCAGCGAGCTGAGATAAGGGGGGACTTTACCTAGCAGGGTCTTGTAGATGACATGGAGCCAGTGGGTTTGGCGACGAGTATGAAGCGAGGGCCAGCCAATGAGAGCGTACAGGTTGCAATGGTGGGTAGTATATGGGGCTTTGGTGACAAAACGGATGCCACTGTGATAGACTGTATCCAATTTATTGGAGTAGGGTGTTGGAGGCTATTTTGTAAATGACATCGCCGAAGTCGAGGATTGGTAGGATGGTCAGTTTTACAAGGGTATGTTTGGCAGCCTGAGTGAAGAATGCTTTGTTGTGAAATAAGAAGCCAATTCTAGATTTAACTTTGGATTGGAGATGTTTGATGTGGGTCTGGAAGGAGAGTTTACAGTCTAACCAGATGCTCAAACTGCTGTGGTATAGCGGAGTCCTATTCGACCTAATCAACTGTTTTTTATGCCACCTTTGACTCGTGTCCTTCACGTCAAAGCTGGCTAATCCATTCCATTTCTGGCTTGGTTTGCGCTGTAGAATCTTCTACGTGGCGCTTTCAAGTGGTCTCTGCAGGCCAAGACAGCACTGGCATTCTCCTTTTAGATTAGACTCACACAAATAGAGAGTCTGGCACTGCAGAGTCAATAGAAGGCTTATAATGCTATAAGTGAAGAGATATTTCACTGCCAAGACTCTCTAAATATCCTCCTAGCTAGCCAGACGCTATCCAGGAAATCTTCCCTCCGACGGAAATGTACTCAGATGGAGAGATGAGACAGGAGGGCTAATCTCCACTCGTTTACAGCCCAGAGGATTCATCCCTCCTTCATGGTCATCCACACTATTGCACTAAAAGTCAACACAGCATGTACACCAGGAGAAATCCACGTAGTCTAATCTAAAATAACTGATGGCACCAGATCATGGGTGTGTTCATGGGTGTGTTCATCATGGGTGTGTTCAGGCACCAAATGGGAGAAAACATACTGAAACGGGTAGGGACTGTAACAACGCTTTAGGTTTTTTCCCCCCAAACGTTTCACTACTATGTGCCCTTATGAATGCGACCTGGGTTTATCTAGGGGACATTTTAAATATAATTGTACTAAATCACTCATCAGTATTACTACTCTGTTAGAGAGTTTTATGTTTGCTCTCGTGTTTAGTTGGCTTGACAACCTCTACTACATTCAGACAGCTCATTGCTGTTCCTCAGATAGGAACCTCTTCTCCCTCTATCAGGAGGATTACGGTAAGGCTCGAAGCTAGGGGGCGGGGTTATTGATACCCCCAGATGTACAGCTCACAGGTGATGTGGTGGAACCCAACAGACCCACCCCTTTACCCTTCTCTCCCCGCCTGCAGAGAGGCTTGAAACTGCAGCTGGTGCATTAGTCCCTCTCTCCCCCCAGTCCCTCCTCCATTTCTCTCCCTCCCCCGTCTCCCCTTCAATCCATCTCTTTAATCAATAGAAAGCCAGAAAAGCATTCCAGAGCTGTCCGTCTTCTCCACAGAGGGGTGTTTGGTTAGAAAGTGGAAAAGGAAACCAACCGGACGGAAGCAGGAATCCCTTGACTTGATACAGTACTTGACACAACCAATGATTTCCTTAACTTGATAAAGAAACCAACGTGGTCGGATTCAGAACAGCATCGTGGAGATGATTTTCTACTATCTAAATGACCGCTCAGTTCACAGTCTGTCACACAACAGCACCTGTGGAGGAGTGAATGTTGTGGAAGGTGAAACCACATGGTTGTTCTTTTCTCTAGGAGATGAAACCAGGTTTACAGGAGATGGACTGTGTTCTCTCCCATCACTGTCACACCACTCAGACAGACAGATAGACTGTTCTGTCACACCACTCAGACAGACAGATAGACTGTTCTATCACACCACTCAGGCAGAGAGACAGACAGACGGTGTGTGTTAATGTGAAGCTCAGTGTGTGTAACACCTCTGGTCAGGTAGGGTCAGCAGACGGTAGGCGTGGTCAACATCACATCACAAGGCTGTAGACCACCCTTCCCTCCATCTCCATGTATCTATCTTTGCCTCCCTCATTCCCTCCCTACCCCCCCTCCTCTAAACACATGAACTGTAACATCACTGTTTTCATTCATACCAGATGTGGGGTAGCATATCAGATACAACTGGGACTGGCTGTCATGTTGTAAGTGTGAGGAGAAACTAAGGACCAAATCAGCTTTAGGACATGGTAGAGAGAATGAGAGAGAGAGAATGAAAGAGAGGGAGAGAGAGAAACGGAGAGAGAAAGAGAGAATCTGGGGGAAAAGGTTGTGAGCTGCACATTCCCTAGCCAGTTGTCATACATATGAAGAATTTGAAAAGTTCACTATGCCCTCATAAAACTGTTAAAGCAAGGTGAGCCAGTATACTTTATAAACGCCCAGGGATTTCAGCGCCTGGAGCAGATTATCACTGCTATTCCAAACATGTTCCTACCGTACCAGAATAATTAAAAGTATGACAAAGATTCATGTGGAAATGCCTGTCATGAAAGGATTTACAGAGTAGTAAAACCTCATTCCCTCTCTGTGTTAGTAGATTCGGGTCTATAATTCATTTCCAAACGTTCTTCCTGAAGACAGAGGAGGGTAAAGATCTCTGCAAATATTTACACAGCAGCCTATTCAAGTCCGGGATTCTGTGAGTGACAGGCGGTATTATCCACACAAGCCACACCCACTCGCCTGGCTGGACCAATCGCTGACTTAAAACACTGATAGAACACACCCTCAAAAGACATGAACCAGGAACTCAGTTTGGTTCAACAGGATCCTTGTCTAAGAAAGCCAAAGCCACGTATAGATGGACACTATATAAGATATGGATGGGATTTTGTAGGATATTGATAGGGGATAGCAGTGTCACCAGTGTTATGATTGAGAGAGAGGCTGCTTTTGACTGGTGGCAGTCACACACACACACACACACACACACACACACACACACACACACACACACACACACACACACACACACACACACACACACACACACACACACACACACAGCTTGAACTGCTTGTTTTAGCAGTGGACAACAGAAGACAGCAGATACTTCATGCATGCAGCCATCCACATTCAGCCAACCACAGCATACCGTTGACACCCACTCATCAATACATATTTCTTGATGGAAAGGTCCTGTGTATTAGATGACAGCCATGGACCCTAAATGGTGAGTGGGTGTGGTGAGATTTACGGTCCTTCCTGCCTCCTCCTCCTCAGTCATGTAAACAGAAGCTCTGCAAGTCAACCAACACCCACTATATCTATATTGCTACATGAATAATATCCATGGCACTACTCAAACACACACAGAGGACAGATCTGGTTCTCTGCCCTCTATAACAACAAGGCCATAGTTACTAAAATAGACCGAGGACATTCCTTTTAGCTCACCAAGCACCTAACTAGAACAAACAAAACAAAATCACATTTTATGTCACATGCGCCGAATACAACAGGTGTTACCTTACCGTGAAATGCTTACTTACAAGCCCTTCATTAACAAATAATCCAGTTAACTCTATTTTCTTAAGAAAATATTTACTAAAAAAACAAAAACAAATAATAATAACAATTACGAGGCTGTATACAGGGGGTACCGGTACCAAGTCGATGTGCGCGGGTTCAGGTTAGTCCAGGTCATTTGTACATGTAGGTAGGGGTGAAGTGACAGAACAGCACACCAAGGTGCAGTAAAACCCAGACATATTCCCGTGTTACCTCGGTGAAGAGGTGCTGCACCACGGTAGCCAGGGCCTCTATCCGACGGTTGCCCTGCTCCAGGAGCCGTCGGAGCTGCTGAAGGCTCTGGGTCTTCTTCTCACACTGGGCACGGTACTGGGCCACCGTGGCCGGCTTAGCCTCCACTAGAGCCCGGGCCGGGCGGGATGCCGAGACCGCTGGTCCCTGGACTGGGAGAGGGACGGCAGGGACTGGGACCAGGTCTGGTTGGGGTGGCTGGGGTTGGCTGGGTCCTCCTACCTGAGTAGTGGTGCTGGTCTGGGAGAGGGTCCTCGCCAACGGCGCCCCCCGAGCCTTGTTCTTGTCCACTGAAAGAGAGCAAGGTCGGTTGAGTGTGCTGGCCAGGACGTTTAGCATGGTCTCTCGCATTCCACTCTCCACAACATAGAAACACAACATACACACGAGCATGCAGGAGGATACGCCTAAAGGTCTCTGAGCAGACACCGACTGAAACCCCAGTGGAGCTAAGAAACAGTGCAGCAGTGCATGCTGGGATAGCTCTGTAATGATGGGCCCGAGGTAGAATCCAAGGATCCATTAGGAGTGCATTAGCATCAAGCAACAGTGCAGTTAGGAGACAAAACCATCCACTCCCTCCCTTTCTCTGTCCATCTCTCCCCCTCCCTTTCTCACCCCCTCCCTTTCTCTCCCCATTTCTCCCCCTCCCTTTCTCTGTCCATTTCTCCTCCCTCCCTTTCTCTCCCCCTCCCTTTCTCTGTCCATTTCTCCCCCTCCCTTTCTCTCCCCCTCCCTTTCTGTCCATTTCTCCCTCTCCCTTTCTCTGTCCATTTCTCCCCCTCCCTTTCTCTGTCCCTCCCTTTCTCTGTCCATTTCTCCCCCTCCCTTTCTCTGTCCATTTCTCCCCCTCCCTTTCTCTGTCCATTTCTCCCCCTCCCTTTCTCTGTCCATTTCTCCCCCTCCCTTTCTCTGTCCATTTCTCCCCCTCCCTTTCTCTCCCCCTCCCTTTCTCTGTCCATTTCTCCCCCTCCCTTCCCCCTCCCTCTGTCCATTTCTCCCCCTCCCTTTCTCTCCCCCTCCCTTTCTCTGTCCATTTCTCCCCCTCCCTTTCTCTGTCCATTTCTCCCCCTCCCTTTCTCTGTCCATTTCTCCCCCTCCCTTTCTCTGTCCATTTCTCCCCCTCCCTTTCTCTGTCCATTTCTCCCCCTCCCTTTCTCTGTCCATTTCTCCCCCCTCCCTTTCTTCCATTTCTCCCCCTCCCTTTCTCTGTCCATTTCTCCCCCCCTCCCTTTCTCTCCATTTCCCCCCTCCCCCTCTGTCCATTTCTCCCCTCCCTTTCTCTCTCCTCCCCCCCTTTTCTCTGTCCATTTCTCCCCCTCCCTTTCTCTCTCCCTCCCTTTCTCTGTCCATTTCTCCCCCTCCCTTTCTCTGTCCATTTCTCCCTCTCCCTTTCTCTCCCCCTCCCTTTCTCTGTCCATTTCTCCCCCTCCCTTTCTCTCCCCCTCCCTTTCTCTGTCCATTTCTCCCTCTCCCTTTCTCTCCCCCTCCCTTTCTCTGTCCATTTCTCCCCCTCCCTTTCTCTGTCCATTTCTCCCTCTCCCTTTCTCTCCCCCTCCCTTTCTCTGTCCCTCCCTTTCTCTCCCCCTCCCTTTCTCTCCCCCTCCCTTTCTCTGTCCATTTCTCCCTCTCCCTTTCTCTCCCCCTCCCTTTCTCTCGCCTTCCCTTTATTTCATCCCTCTCCCCCTCCATCCATCTATCCCCCTCCCTTTCATCCCTCTTTCCCTCCCTCATTTTGCCATCTCTTCTCTTCTCCTCTCCCTCCATCCCTCTCCTATGTATTTTGCCGTCTCAGAGCAAAGTGGACCATGGAGATTTCATGGCTGACTGAAGCTGCATGCCGTGTTTTATTAGGAGGGAAAACTGGCCACAGCTCTTGACCCGACAGCAGACTGTCAATAGAGTTCTCCCTGATACTTCATGTTGATCATCATATCTATAATGCCAGATCAACCATCTCTATCTTTCCCTAAAGCTATCACATATAAATGGTGTTAGTAAAGCTCTCTTTAATAGTGTTTGCATATAAAGATGTCCACCTGACACAGTCAACTCAATGAGAGGCAGAGTGCTATAACACTATGGGAGTCCCATCACCACACCAGCTGAGCTGTGACCTTCTCCCTAAGAGGGTTAAACACTGTGATACTGCCCCCTTATGGCCACCACACTGTCAATAACCCCTCAGTCATAGAAACAGGCTTCATGTGTCACCTTGATGGGCAGTCCTGGTGCTAGAGGGATACAGTGTCAGCAGGTTGCTCAGCCCACCACTAACACATCTGAGTCTAATAATCAACTAATCATGGTCTTCAATCTTAGACCTCAGTTTAGACAGGGCTGGAACAAAAACATGCACACACACTGTACTGTATGAGGTTTTGATCTACTGTATCAACCCAAGCCTACACCATCCCTCTAGCTCTACAATAACCAGCATGGAGCTCAAACTCCATCTGTCTAGCTCTACAATAACCAGCATGGAGCTCAAACTCCATCTGTCTAGCTCTACAATAACCAGCATGGAGCTCAAACTCCATCTGTCTAGCTCTACAATAACCAGCATGGAGCTCAAACATCATCTGTCTCTACAATAACCAGCATGGAGCTCAAACTCCATCTGTCTAGCTCTACAATAACCAGCATGGAGCTCAAACTCCATCTGTCTAGCTCTACAATAACCAGCATGGAGCTCAAACTCCATCTGTCTAGCTCTACAATAACCAGCATGGAGCTCAAACTCCATCTGTCTAGCTCTACAATAACCAGCATGGAGCTCAAACTCCATCTGTCTAGCTCTACAATAACCAGCATGGAGCTCAAACACCATCACTCTAGCTTTACAATAACCGGCATGGAGCTCATCTGTCTAGCTCTACAATAACTGTGGAGCTCAAACTCAATCCGTCTACAATAACCAGCATGGAGCTCAAAAACTCCATCTGTCTAGCATTATCTATTAGTCAATAAACCAGCATTTGGATAAATATTTTCTTGTCATCAAACTCAATGCAACAGTGTGTGTGTGCATATGGACACCTGGACAGACAGTGGTGGAACATGCTGGAGTATGAAACGTGTGTGTGTGTGTGTGTTAGTGGGTAATTAGCACTCTGTCAGTGTGTCTGCCTCTTCTAATGGCATTGTGGTCGACAACCCCACACCCTGGGAACCAGCATGGAGCTCAAACTCACAGATTTCAACGTCTAGTTCTAGAATAATGTCCAGCATGGAGCTCAAACGGTCCATCATCCTGTGTTTTCACAGCCTACAATAACACAGGGGCATCCTGGCTACACAGCACAAACACAACATACAAACAATCCTTACTAATCACCCAATCTCAACAATTACATTGCATTATCCTATTAGTCAACAGCCATTTATTAACAGTTTGACACTAATCTGCCATTTGGGTTATAAATATTTTCTTGTCATGCATTTTCTGTTTCTAAATTCAATGCAACAGTGTGTGTGTGCATAGGGACACCTGGACAGACAGTGGTGGAACATGCTGGAGTATGAAACGTGTGTGTGTGTGTGTGTGTTAGTGGGTAATTAGCACTCTGTCAGTGTGTCTGCCTGTCAGTGTGTCTGCCTCTTCACCCCCAATGGGGCATCCTGTGTTTTCACAGTCCACAGCACCCAAACCCCACACACACAGGGGCATCCTGTGTTTTCACAGCCTACCACAGCACCCACGACAACACCACACCCCCATAGAGGGGCATCCTGTGTTTTCATCGACAACACCACACCCCCACACACAGGGGCATCCTGTGTTTTCACAGCCTACCACAGCACCCAACACAACACACACACACAGGGGCATCCTGTGTTTTCACAGCCTACCACAGCACCCAAACGACAACACCACACCCCCACACACAGGGGCATCCTGTGTTTTCACAGCCTACCACAGCACCCAAACGACAACACCACACCCCCACACACAGGGGCATCCTGTGTTTTCACAGTCCACAGCACCCAAACGACAACACCACACCCCCACACACAGGGGCATCCTGTGTTTTCAC
Organism: Oncorhynchus masou masou; assembly: GCF_036934945.1. Taxonomy (NCBI): domain Eukaryota; kingdom Metazoa; phylum Chordata; class Actinopteri; order Salmoniformes; family Salmonidae; genus Oncorhynchus; species Oncorhynchus masou. The sequence continues at coordinate 18,746,515 of NC_088231.1, forward strand.
AGCCTACCACAGCACCCAAACGACAACACCACACCCCCACACACAGGGGCATCCTGTGTTTTCACAGCCTACCACAGCACCCAAACGACAACACCACACCCCCACACACAGGGGCATCCTGTGTTTTCACAGCCTACCACAGCACCCAAACGACAACACCACACCCCCACACACAGGGGCATCCTGTGTTTTCACAGCCTACCACAGCACCCAAACGACAACACCACACCCCCACACACAGGGGCATCCTGTGTTTTCACAGCCTACCACAGCACCCAAACGACACACCACACCCCCACCCTGTGTTTTCACAACCACGACAACACCACACCCCCCCCCACACACAGGGGCATCCTGTGTTTTCACAGCCTACCACAGCACCCAAACGACAACACCACACCCCCACACACAGGGGCATCCTGTGTTTTCACAGCCTACCACAGCACCCAAACGACAACACCACACCCCCACACACAGGGGCATCCTGTGGGTGACTGCTAATCGCTAAATCTCTTTTAACACACCAGGGAGGGGAAACCAAAACATCCTCCCAGTAGGCACGCACACACACACACACACACACACACACACACACACACACACACACACACACACACACACACACACACACACACACACACACCCACCCCACATGAATAGTCTTCATTCAGAAGCATAAACAACTGTAATTTATGACAATCATCTCGGTTTACTTCAATGAGGGCGGAAACTCCTAAAGAGAACCAAAACAAAGGTCATGGAGGTTTATCTGATCTGCCTAAGAGGCGGATGTCACTGGACCAATATATAGACCACTATTATATAACATGTTTGCCAGTAGTATTTCTGTTTACTGGGAGGAGCTTCAGATATGGCTATTTCCATCATATTCAGCAACATAGCGTCACCTTTTACAAAATGTCTCTTGCTTATTTTTTCTCCGTTCTCCTTTCTGGAGGGAAAAAGAGTCAAGCAGACATTTTGCAGAGTGTACCTGGGATCTGCCATGCAGGCTGATAGAGGTTCAGGGCCCAGTCTGTGAGAGAGATGTCAGTCAGTTAGCCACTTAGCATGCAGTGGGATATTATGTGCATCCCAAATGGCACCCTACTCCCTATTTAGTGCACTACTTTTAACCAGTGCGCTATATAGGGAAGGTGGTGCCATTTGGAACATATTTTACAAGTAAGGGGAAAAAAAGTATCTGGATAGAAGTTGGGCTTGGGCACAGATCTAGGATCAGCTTTTCCTCCACAAGTCATGACTATCATGGGGAGAAACACTAAACTGATCTTGGATCAGTGTCTAGAGGAGACGTTAAGAGGTGCTACTAAAAGGGAGAGATGAGGGGCTGGATGAGAGGAGGAAGAAGACGAGCGGAGAGGGTGACTTTTAGTTGAGGATGGCGTGTGTGGCTGTGTGTGTGTGTGTGTGTGTGTGTGGCTGTGTGTATGTGTGTGTGTGTGTGTGTGAGATCTGTCATCTGAGTAAATCAAACTCTTTTGAAACGTGTTCCCAACCGAACTGAAACCATGTTGTTGTTTGAAGCTACTGTAGTTTGCCAGAATGTAGAGTGAGAGTTGGACAGAGAGCCAATCCCTCATCAACTCTACAGTATTAATTACACTCTCCTGACTGCTGCTCCAATGGGCTGGCAAATTAAAATACAACCCACTTCATAGGATGGATTAAGACTGGATTACTGTGTGTGTGTGTGTGTGTGTGTGTGTGTGTTGGGGGCAGTAGCTTTTCCACCCAGATCAGCCTTTCACAGCATTGAGCAGTGTGCAAAAGCTATAGCCAAAATTATGACCCCCCTGCACACACACAAACACAGCTCAGCGCTGTGAAAGTCTGATCTGGGTGGAAAAGCTACCGCCCCCAACACACACACACACACACACACACACACACACACACACACACACACACACACACACACACACACACACACACACACACACACACACACACACACACACACACACACAGTAATCCAGTCTTAATCCCTCATATGAAGTGGGTTGCATTTTTGCCACCCAGCCCATTGGAGCAGCAGTCAGGAGAGTGTAATTAATACTGTAGAGTTGATGAGGGATTGGCTCTCTGTCCAACTCTCACTCTACATTCTGGCAAACTACAGTAGCCTCAAACACCAACATGGTTTCAGTTCGGTTGGGAATACGTTTCAAAAAGGGTTTGATGTGCCAGCCAGAGGCAGTAAACAGTGCCCATCACTTGTGCACACACACACACACACACACAGTAGCCCATAGTCTTAATCTGGGTGGGATTAAAGACACCCCCTGCTGTGCTCAGATGAAACATCAAATCTGGAAAAATGAAAAGTGCGAATCTGACGGCACTAATCCGCAAACTGCATCTGCAGCAGATTTGTCAAATGAGGATTTTGATGTACATTACTTAAAAGATGTGGCGTCAGCAGCATTGGATACACCCATGTAAAAGCTTGCTGGGCCACAGGCAGGAGGGCGAGAGTCTGTGTGCTCGCCTGGCCTACAATGGGCTTCACAGAACATCTTTTTTATCGGCTCTTGTCTCAGTATTAGACGTTATCTCTGACAACCTTGAGGTGACTATGGAAAATAAGTATGATTAGAAACTGAAGTGTAAGACACATTGTAAATAAACCAAGCCCCCAATAAGGTCCAGAACTTCTCATATACCACCCTGTACCCCATATAGTGTACTGTTTCTGACCAGGGCCCTATATTGGGAACAGGGTGTCAGTTGAGATCCAGGCGCAAGTGAACACATCCACAGTGACACGGCTACAGACTCATAGAAAATCTAGAAGGACCCCTGGCCCAACCGCAGTCCAGTCAAAGTTCATTAACTGCAATAACTGGGGCCTCGTAGACCGTGTCGCTCGCCTAACGAGGCGACTGCACTCCCGACCCGGCTGTATCCATGGCAACACATGGAGAAATATCGACGTCAGCGGAGGCTGCTGAGGGGAGGACGGCTCATAATAATGGCTGGAACGGAGACAACGGAACGGCATCAAACCACGTGTTTGATGTATTTGATACCATTCCACCTATTTGGCACCAGCCGTTACCACAAGCCCGTCCTCCCCAATTAAGGTGCACCTAACCTCCTGTGGTCGGTGTGTGGAGTGAGTGAGAGAACATGGGGTGTCATTAGCACATGTGTGCCTAGCAACACTGAACTGGGGGTCCTTATAGTGCTCCACTGATTGGGTCTGCCCAGCAGTATGCCTGTACAGAAATGCTTACCAACCTGTTTTAAATTAGCCTACATCCCTAAAACAGGTTGCCTGGTATAAAAATAACATAGATTTGATATCTGTTCATCACATAAATCTGAGAACCAGAAGGCATGGCTGGCTGAATTCATTAGAGAATATAAACATTCCTTTAGACTGAGAATGTATAACCTTATCGCTCCCAAAATACCACTACTCTCTCCAGTACACCAGACAGATTCCAGAAAGGGAACATCTCTCCCTGGTCCCTCCTTTGGAATATTCTGTCCTCATTCCACCAGATAATTCCCTCATCAGGCGAACGCTGAAAAAACATTGAGATTAGCTCTTGCACGAATGGGCAACCTTGCCGCAGAGCAGGCAGCGACTAAAGCCTGCTGTAACCTACATTTCTCTCACAGCAGAGAAGTGGGTCTCTAAACCACTAAGATGGAGGCCGCCCTCAGACAGACACGTGCAGCCTGAGCTTGGATACAAAACAACACGTCATATTACGGTTTTACTATTACACACTATTTCACTGCTTGGCAACTAGTATTATTCTAGCCGGTATAGATATAACCATTTAATAACAGAAATAGAACGCAGCCAGATATGTGCAGTCTAGTTTGAATACAAAAACAGCAGGTCAGGCTAAAGTACAGGTTTCAACAGACAAAATGCCAAAGACTAAATAGCAAGAAAAAATGACTCAGTAAATAGATGTATAATCATTTGAAACAGATAGATGGAGGAGTCAAGCTTGTGATTGACACAAAACCAGCATGCCAGCCCATAGTACTGCTTCATAATAGATACAATGACACAGAACACAAAGACAAGGCCTGTTCCAGACAGTCTTAACATAGTGGTTTAATGACAGAACGATGGTCAGGCTACTAGGAGCCAGGTGAGGCTGTGTGTCTGGGTACCATGGGAGTCAAGGCCCTCTGGGCTTCACGGTTAGAAGAAGCCCTCTGCCTTGCCGGCTATTCACCACCACGCTACGGTGGAGCCACTAGTGTAGAAAACACACACACAGACACAGACTCATAGAGAGTGGCATCTAATTCGTAGACATGGCGGCTATACACAATAGTGAGTTAACCCCTTTGGTAAAGAAGGACTGCAAGGCAACAATGGCTGCCGCGGCACGGGGGTAGAAATAGGGAACGTGGGAGATAAGACAACGGAGGAAGGGTACGATGGATGGAGTGATGAGGTGTGTGTGTGTGTGTGTGTGTGTGTGTCTCAGACCTGCATGGAACACCACCGTGGTCTTCTTGCATCCCGAGAGGAGTTGGAGATTCCGGAACAATCCTTTGGCTGTCAACTTCACATGGAAGTTAGACAGAGAGAGTCTAGGAGACCATAACATGTCTCTGGTGAGAGATTCCTCTGGTATAGAAGCAAAGAAAAAAGGAGGGAACAATCCACTGTCTCTAGTCTTTAGTCTCTAGATAGATACTCCTCCAGACTAGGTTGGTCTCTAGGGTAGATACTCCTCCAGACTAGGTTAGTCTCTAGGGTAGATACTCCTCCAGACTAGGTTAGTCTCTAGGGTAGATACTCCTCCAGACTAGGTTAGTCTCTAGGGTAGATACTCCTCCAGACTAGGTTGGTCTCTAGGGTAGACCCTCCTCCAGACTAGGTTGGTCTCTAGGTAGATACTCCTCCAGACTAGGTTGGTCTCTAGGGTAGATACTCCTCCAGACTAGGTTAGTCTCTAGGTAGATACTCCTCCAGACTAGGTTGGTCTCTAGGTAGATACTCCTCCAGACTAGGTTAGTCTCTAGGGTAGATACTCCTCCAGACTAGGTTGGTCTCTAGGGTAGATACTCCTCCAGACTAGGTTAGTCTCTAGGGTAGATACTCCTCCAGACTAGGTTGGTCTCTAGGGTAGATACTCCTCCAGACTAGGTTAGTCTCTAGGTAGATCCTCCTCCAGACTAGGTTGGTCTCTAGGTAGATACTCCTCCAGACTAGGTTGGTCTCTAGGTAGATACTCCTCTAGACTAGGTTAGTCGCTAGGTAGATACTCCTCCAGACTAGGTTAGTCTCAAGGTAGATAGTCCTCCAGACTAGGTTGGTCTCTAGGAAGATACTCCTCCAGACTAGGTTGGTCTCTAGGTAGATCCTCCTCCAGACTAGGTTGGTCTCTAGGTAGATACTCCTCCAGACTAGGTTAGTCTCTAGGTAGATACTCCTCCAGACTAGGTTGGTCTCTAGGGTAGATACTCCTCCAGACTAGGTTAGTCTCTAGGTAGATCCTCCTCCAGACTAGGTTGGTCTCTAGGTAGATACTCCTCCAGACTAGGTTAGTCGCTAGGTAGATACTCCTCCAGACTAGGTTAGTCTCAAGGTAGATAGTCCTCCAGACTAGGTTGGTCTCTAGGTAGATACTCCTCCAGACTAGGTTGGTCTCTAGGTAGATCCTCCTCCAGACTAGGTTGGTCTCTAGGTAGATACTCCTCCAGACTAGGTTAGTCTCTAGGTAGATACTCCTCCAGACAAGGTTAGTCTCTAGGGTAGATACTCCTCCAGACTAGGTTAGTCTCTTGGGTAGATACTCCTCCAGACTAGGTTAGTCTCTAGGGTAGATACTCCTCCAGACTAGGTTGGTCTCTAGGGTAGATCCTCCTCCAGACTAGGTTGGTCTCTAGGGTAGATCCTCCTCCAGACTAGGTTGGTCTCTAGGGTAGATACTCCTCCAGACTAGGTTGGTCTCTAGGTAGATACTCCTCCAGACTAGGTTGGTCTCTAGGGTAGATCCTCCTCCAGACTAGGTTGGTCTCTAGGGTAGATCCTCCTCCAGATTAGGTTGGTCTCTAGGGTAGACCCTCCTCCAGACTAGGTTAGTCTCTAGGTAGATACTCCTCCAGACTAGGTTGGTCTCTAGGGTAGATACTCCTTCAGTACAGGTGAAGAAAAGGAGGGAACAAGAGAAAAAGACTCCCAACAAAAACAAGTCCAAAAGAGCAGCTACACCACTCACAGATAGAGGGAGAGAGAGCTACACCACTCGCAGATAGAGGGAGAGAGAGCTACACCACTCCCAGATAGAGGGAGAGAGAGCTGCACCACACCCAGATAGAGGGAGAGAGAGCTGCACCACACCCAGATAGAGGGAGAGAGAGCTGCACCACACCCAGATAGAGGGAGAGAGAGCGACACCACACCCAGATAGAGGGAGAGAGAGAGCTGCACCACACCCAGATAGAGGGAGAAAGAGAGCTGCACCACACCCAGATAGAGGGAGAAAGAGAGCTGCACCACACCCAGATAGAGGGAGAGAGAGAGCTGCACCACTCCCAGATAGAGGGAGAGAGAGCTGCACAACTCCCAGATAGAGGGAGAGAGAGCTGCACCACACCCAGATAGAGGGAGAGAGAGCTGCACCACACCCAGATAGAGGGAGAGAGAGCTGCACCACACCCAGATAGAGGGAGAGAGAGCTGCACCACACCCAGATAGAGGGAGAGAGAGCTGCACCACACCCAGATAGAGGGAGAAAGAGAGCTGCACCACACCCAGATAGAGGGAGAAAGAGAGCTGCACCACACCCAGATAGAGGGAGAGAGAGAGCTGCACCACTCCCAGATAGAGGGATAGAGAGAGCTGCACCACTCCCAGATAGGGAGAGAGAGAGCTGCACCACTCCCAGATAGAGGGAGAGAGAGAGCTACACCACTCAGATAGCGAGAGAGAGCTACACCACTCCCAGATAGCGAGAGAGAGAGCTACAGGAGCTGTGAATGAGTGCGGGAGTGTAGGGGGAAAAAATAACACTCGAGCTGTACCCCCAGCCAATGGAAAACAAGAGAAAATGGCGCCAAAAATAGCATTGTTTTTCTGCCACCTGCAGTAGAGGCAGTAACAGTATGGAGAGATAGTCCAGGTCTAGTCTGTAGTAGGATCCTCAGAGAGAAAGGAACAAATGTAGGCAGAAACACTGACGATGATGATGAAGATAATCTCTTCTTCAGAGGATCAGCGGTAGTATGCAATGTCCACTAGTGATGCCTCACACACACACAGCCGCGGACACAGACACACACACTGCAACAAACACACACTGCAGCATTTGGGACCAATACGCGTTAGAGGTTCTCTTTCACACAAACACACGGTTAGACAAAGCTCAGCCTCGGCATCTCTGTGTATCTCACATTGGTTCTTTCAATAGTACTGTGAAGAAAACACACAGAGAGATGCTGCTAGGGATGGAGGGAAGGAGGGAGGGAGGGAGGAGGGAGGAGTGTGCGCAGAGCGGCAAGTGGGAGGGACATGAGAATAACATCTCGCTCTCCTTCACTCCCAGGGTGAACATGTGAGGGGGAGGATGAACGGACGGATGGAGGGAAGAAAAGGAGAAGAGAAGGTGGGAGGATGCAGATGGTTCATACCGAGGTTCCAACTGATGGGAGAGCAGAGATAAAGGAGAGAAGAAAAATGTGGATCCTTGAAAGCAGGAGGCCCCACCCCTCTCCCATCACTCCTCTCTCTCTCTTTCTATTCCTTCTATCTCCATCTCTCCCTCTGTGGCAGGTGCTGTGTTAAGCCTATTCACTGGGAGGGTGGCGTCTGTGAAATGGATGCATTTGTCACACATAAAACAAACACACACGCCTCAGAATACTGATGAGTGACACTGTTCTACAGGGTGGCTGTACAGGCAGCCTGTGAATGGCTGTCCATTTCCATCCTTCAGCTGCTCTCTTCACTGTCTGGAGAATCAGCGTGGAATACACACCACAGGGGGTATATGGATGATGAGGCACAGATAAACACTGGACCATAGAGATGGCTGGGATTCAATGCGACTGACATTCTGTTGGGGGTTTATGAATTTAATTCATGCTAATAGATAGTGATGTCCCAACAACACCTAATCAATAATGACAAGATACGCATTGGAGCACATTGGAGGGTGGGGTAGTGATTGGGGCATATGATCAAATGTGAGTCAGGGGGTGTCAGTCACATGATGGCACTTCCTACTCTTCCCCCTGTTATGATGTGGTGGGGAAGGTTAGTGTTAGGACATAGACAAACACACTCTCCAGGATACACTTCCACACTCCACCACCAGAGGGCAGCAACCAGGTCTAGGTGCTGAGCCAAGGCTTGATAAGCACATCAGGTACTGACAATTAAGGTGATGTCACAGTGGCAGCTTGGGGAACCAACTTGTTTTGTTTGAGGGCTTTCGTTAGTCTTTAGTTTGGGAAGGCCTTCGCTACACGTAGCATTTCGCTACAACAAGCATTTTGCTACACTCGCATTAACATCTGCTAACCATGTGTATGTGACAAATAAAATTTGATTTGATTTGATTGTTTTGTACATATTTAAGTTTCAGCACCATCTGAAGAAATAATCATTTGCTTGGACTGGCCGACCCAGCGGTCAAGAGAGACAGAGCTGGCCCTGGACCAAGGTAAGGTTGCTCTCTCCCTGGGCACAGGACATTCAACATTGAGGTGCATATGCTGATTTCTCACAAATGCACACATTCATTCAGGTTACAGACCATGTAACTAAGACCCCTAGACATAATGAGTCAGGTTACAGACCGTGTAACTAAGACCCCTAGACATAATGAGTCAGGTTACAGACCATGTAACTATGTAACTAAGACCCCTAGACATAATGAGTCAGGTTACAGACCATGTAACGAGGCCAAAGACCCCTAGATTTAACCAATGCAACAATATTAGTAGGCTAGTTAATGGGTTTGTAACACCCCTCTCCCCTCCACATCCCCCTCCTCTCCTCTGAGGCAGCCGTGGTTTACAGGGACAAGGTCACTCCAGAGAGAAAATCTGTGTGAGTGAGTGAGAGATGGAAAGAGAGAGAGAGAGGTGCGAGATAGACGGCAGTTGGGTATGACCATACCCGAGCTCAACACCAACAATTGAAATGGGTGCTAAAATCCTTCCAATTCCTTTTAAAAGGCTAATTCGGTTTAGCGGTATTAGTGGTCTCAGGGTCTCTGTTGCAAGTCAGCATTTAGTTTTAGTAACTTTTTTGGGGGTGAAAAAAAGTCAGTGCCACTTTTGATCTATACTGAACAAAAATATAAACGCAACACGCGTGGTTACACATGGTCTGCAGTTTTTAGTCCGGGTGGATGTACTGCCATATTCTCTAAAACGACGTTGGAGGAGGCTCATGGTAGAGAATTTAACATTCAATTATCTGCTCTGGTGGACATTCCTGCAGTCAGCATGCCGATTGTATGCTCCCTAAAAACTTGAGACATCTGTGGCATTGGGTTGTGAGACAAAACTGCACATTTTAGAGTGGTCTTTTATTGTCCCCCAGCACAAGGTGCACCTGTGTAATGATCATGCTTTTTAAATCATCTTCTTGATATGCCACAACTGTCAGGTGGATGGATTATCTTGGCAAAGGAGAAATGCTCACAAACAGGGACGTAAAACACATTTGTGCAAAAAAAATCGGAGAGAGATAAGCTTTGCTTTTGTGCATATGGAACATTTCTGGCATCTTATTTCAGCTCATGGGACCAAAACAACATGTTGCATTTATATGTTTGTCCGGGTAGAGTTTAATAGCAAAGTGCTGTTTTTTAGACCCATTTGCCTCATGATTTGTCGAACTCAACGCACAGAATGTCTTTGTCCTTCATATCGGAGTTCAGCTACAGAGCTCAACCAATCAGATTCACAGAAATCGCAGGTCGCACGGGCCGAGCACAGCGCACAAAGCTCAAGGGGCTCTCTCTACTTTCCTCTGGTATTTAGCAAGCGTGATAACACATCACTTCCCACACAAGCAAAAACTCTTACATCAATGTAGCAGCCTAAACACCAGCCATCTGACATGCTGTATTGCATGGAAATGAGACCTTTTCAGTCTGTAGACTAGGCCACTAACAATAACAGCAGCGTCGTGTAGCCTACTATGCACCCTGTTCCTCTGACCAGGGTAGACGAAGCGGTAACATTGTGTATTTATGGGACCAAATTTGGTTTATATTAAAATTTGGTCTGACTAGGCTATCTAGACCTTTTCCAATCCAAAATGATTAAGTGGAATGAATCAATAAACACAGTAGTTGACACTCAGACTGGTTTGTAATTAGGCCTACAGTTGCATAGCGCAGACTATACACAACCTGCATAAAGCAAGTTCAGCCTTGTGAGTTTTATTGTCCAATCATGTTGCGTGTCGGTGTACAGGAAACCAACAGTGTTCTGCTTTTACATATAATTCATAAGCACAAAGTTGCTGAAGCTTGACAGGGTTTATCCTCCTCCTCGAGGCCAGGAGTTTTCCAGGAATGTTTTAAAACCCTGTGACCTGATTAGAAATACTCTGGTCCTATATGAATCCTTTTTACAACATATTAATCACGTCAACCTGTAAAAGGACCCATCATAGCCCATATGAATCCTTTTTACAACATATTAATCACATCACACTGTTCAAGCCCATATGAATCCTTTTTACAACATATTAAATACAACATATTAATCAACACACTGTAAAAGGACCCATCATAGCCCATATGAATCCTTTTTACAACATATTAATCACATCACACTGTAAAAGGTCCCATCATAGCCCATATGAATCAAATAGGTCCCATCATAGCCCATATGAATCCTTTTTACAACATATTAATCACATCACACTGTAAAAGGTCCCATCATAGCCCATATGAATCCTTTTTACAACATATTAATCACATCACACTGTAAAAGGTCCCATCATAGCCCATATGAATCCTTTTTACAACACATGAATCACATCACACTGTAAAAGGTCCCATCATAGCCCATATGAATCCTTTTTACAACATATTAATCACATCACACTGTAAAAGGACCCATCATAGCCCATATGAATCCTTTTTACAACATATTAATCACATCACACTGTAAAAGGTCCCATCATAGCCCATATGAATCCTTTTTACAACACATGAAATCACATCACACTGTAAAAGGTCCCATCATAGCCCATATGAATCCTTTTTACAACATATTAATCACATCACACTGTAAAAGGTCCCATCATAGCCCATATGAATCCTTTTTACAACATATTAATCACATCACACTGTAAAAGGTCCCATCATAGCCCATATGAATCCTTTTTACAACATATTAGTCACATCACACTGTAAAAGGACCCATCATAGCCCATATGAATCCTTTTTACAACATATTAATCACATCACACTGTAAAAGGGCCCATCATAGCCCATATGAATCCTTTTTACAACATATTAGTCACATCACACTGTAAAAGGACCCATCATAGCACATATGAATCCATTTTACAACACATGAATCACGTCAACCTGTAAAAGGTCCAGAGTTTCACCTGGTTAGGCTACCAGATCAGGAACAACTACGTACCACTCCACTCTGGGACCTGTGGTGCCACCTCTGAGCAGTCTGACTTTAGGACCATGCAGATGCCTCGGAGAGGAAGGCAGTAAAATAAGCTCCTTGTCACTTTGCCATACCCTAAGTTTCACTAAAATGACACCCCTGAAATGCATGGTCCTGTATCCAACAATGTGACAGAACGAACAAAAACAATATTTTAGTTTGACAAATGAGACTCGAAGAATCTCCAAGTGGTCACTTCATGTAAGAGCCCCACTTGGGAAATATGTCCTGAGCTACAAGGCAATACAACTCAAGTACAACTCAGGCCTGAAGTATAAATAGTCCCATAGCAGCGCTGCACTGATCCAATATCTAAACTTAGGCAGGGGGCAACAAAATGAATAAAGTCTGTCTGTTAAAAGAAAACTGAAAACAGGCATCTTGCCAGACAGCTTCAACAGCCATTGTAACCGCTGTCCTGTAAAGCCATTGTTTTGTGTGTGTGTGTGTGTGTGTGTGTGTGTGTGTGTATACTGTTTATGTGTGCAATACTGTGTGTGTGAGTGTGTGTGTGTGTGGTATGCCGACGGGGGTGACAGCATGTCTGCAACTGGTGGCTCCCCACAAACCCCCAATGGGAGTTCCTGACGCAACCGCAGCAGAGAGGCAGCCAGGCGCCGAGGCCTAGCCCAATCAAGACCAGCCCAGGCTGGGGGAGGGGAATAACCACAGACCCATGCTTGACCAGGCCTCCAGGAACACATCCATAATTCAAAGCCTCTGTGAGATGGCCTAAAAATGTTAACTAAAAACACTGTACTTTATGCTTTTCTAAAGACTGATTTGGGATCAGCAATCGCTGCCAACAGTAGAGATCGCAGGACGAATGGCCCTAGTGTCAACACATTACATTGGACTCAAACGACTGCCCTATTCTCCTCCTGACTCACCACAAGGTGCCAACCTGCCAGTTAACAGATGGGAATCGCCACATTAGAGCACATGTCCACAACAATGCAGTCAAAGGTAAGAAGTATTTGTAGCGACGCCAGGGCACTGTTGACGTGACCGGCCGGCATCTGTGACAAGCCTGTTTACAACAGCGCTGTTTAACCATGCACGCACACAGGGTGTGTGTGTGACAGAGGCAACAGTTTAGCCTAGTTTCACTCCAAGAGATTTCCATCAGTCCCCTGTAACCCTTTAATGACAGGAAGTGTTCGGGACACCATTCTTTGTGTGATTGTTTACCCTTGTCACGAGCTTGTGAGCTCCGAGCTAGTCAGCCAGAACGCACAACCCAAACGCTCCTAATGACCCACACACACATGGGAATGCTTTCCAAATCGCTAACACGTTTTTACATTCTTCTATTTATAATTTTCTCCCTCTTATCTCCCCAATTAGGCTACAGAAGTCCATAAATGTGTTTTAAATAGAAAACCTTTGAACTAAACACAGTGACTTAAAACCAGTGGTGGAAAAAGTATCCAATTCTTGAGTAAAAGTAAATATACATTAATAGAAAATGCCTCAAGTAAAAGTGAAAGTCAACCAGTAAAATACTACTTGAGGAAAAGTCTAAATGCATTTGGTTTTAAATATACTTAAGAATCAAATGTAAATGTAATTGCTCAAATGTACTTAAGTATCAAAAGTAAAACGTTTAATATTTTTCTCTTTAAGGATAGCCAGGGGCATAGTCCAACACTCCAACACAATTTACAAACAAAGCATTTGTGTTTAGTGAATCCGCCAGATCAGGTATTAGGGATCACCAGGGATGTTCTCTTGATAAGTGTGTGAATTGGACTATTTTCCTGTCCTGCTAAGCATTCAAAATGTAACAAGTACTTTTGGGTGTCAGGGAAACTGCATGGAGTAAAAAGTACATTATTTTCTTTAGAAATGTAGTGAAGTAAAAGTAATAGTTTTCAAAAATGTTAACCATAAAGTACAGGTACCAAAAAAAATCTTATGTAATACAAGTTTTTTTTACTTAAAAGTACTTCACACCACTGCTTAAAACTTCAGTGAAATGAAATGAGGTGAAAAGTTAGTTCATAGTTATGAAAACACTTTCCGATTATACTGTATATTGAGCTAGAATTATTCAGTCAGCCATCTGTGATGTAACAACATTGCAACACTTTTGACAACACTGGTTAAGGGAAGTGCACTGATACAACGTTTAAGTGATATCGTCCTACGTCATACTTCCTGATCCTGTCCCCTAATCTTTTGAATGTGCTTTCTTGATTATATCATCAAATTCATGAAAACTAGGTAACTTAAGATATATACAGTACCAGTCAAAAGATTGGAAACACCTACTCATTCCAGGGTTTTTCTTTATTTTGACTATTTTATACATTGTAGAATAATAGTGAAGTCATCAAAACTATGAAATAACACATATGGAATCATGTAGTTACCAACCAAGTGTTAAAAAACCTCTTAAGGATCCATCCCTTTATTTAAATTTGCCCCTAAAATGACAAACCCAAATCTAACAGCTTGTAGCTCAGGACCTGAAGCAAGCATTTTCTTGATACCATTTGAAAGGAAACACTTTGAAGTTTGTGGAAATGTGAAATGAATGTAGAACAACAACGCACTAGATCTGGTAAAAGATAATACAAAGAAAAAAAACATGCGTGAATTTTTTTTTAACCATCATATTTGAAATGCAAGATAAAGGCCATAATGTATTATTCCAGCCCAGGTTTAATTCATACTTTGGCCACTAGATGGCAGCAGTGTATGTGCAAAGTTTTAGACTGATCCAATGAACCATTACATATCTGTTCAAGACTGCCCAAATGGTTCATTAATACATTTTCAAGTTCATAATTGTGAACTCTCCTCAAACAATAGCATGGTATTATTTCACTGTAATAGCTACTGTAAATTGGACAGTGAAGTTAGATTAACAAGAATTTAAAGCTTTCTGCCCATATCAGATATGTCTGTCCTGGGAAATGTTCATGTAACTTATAACCTCATGCTAATTACATTAGCTTAACCATCCCGTGGGGGACACACCGGTCCTGTAGAGTTTAAACAAAATATATATATTCTATACTTGAGATTCTTCAAGGTAGCCACCCTTTGCCTTGTTGACAGCTTTGCACACGCTTGGCATTCTCTCAACCAGCTTCATGAGGTAGTCACCTGGAATGCGTTTCAATTAACAGGTGTACCTTGTTAAAAGTTCATTTGTAGAATTTCTTTCCTTCTTAATGCGTTTGAGCCAATCAGTTGTGTGGTGACAAGGTAGGGGTGGTATACATAAGATAGCCCTGTTTGGTAAAAGACCAAGTCCGTATTATGGGAAGAACAGCTCAGATAAGCAAAGGGAAACAACAGTCCATCCTCACTTTTAAGACATGAAGGTCCGTCAATGCGGAAAATGTCAAGAACTTTGACGTTTTCTTCAAGTACAGTCGCAAAAACCATCAAGCGCTATTATGAAACTGCCTCTCATGAGGACCGCCACAGGAAAGGAAGACCCAGAGTTACCTGTGCTGCAGAGGATAAGTTCATTACAGTTACCAGCCTCTGAAATTGCAGCCCAAATAAATGCTTCACAGAGTTCAAGTAACAGACACATCTCAACATCAACTGTTCAGAGGAGACTGTGTGAGTCAGGCCTTCAAGATCAAATTGCCAGAATGAAACCACTACTAAAAGACACCAATAATAAGAAGAGACTTGCTTGGACCGAGAAACATGAGCAATGGACATTAGACTGGAAGAAATCTGTCCTTTGGTCTGATGAGTCCAAATGGGAGATTTTTGGTTCCAACTGCCATGTCTTTCTGAGATGCAGAGTAGGTGAATGGGTTATCTCTGCATGTGTGGTTCCCACCATGAAGCATGAAGGAGGAGGTGTGATGGTGCTTTGCTGGTGACACTGTCTGTGATTTATTTAGAATTCAAGGCACACAACCAGCGTGGCTACCACAGCATTCTGCAGCGATACACCATCCCATCTGGTTTGCACTTAGTGGGACTATCATTTGTTTTTCAACAGGACATTGACCTAACACACCTCCAGGCTGTGTAAGGGCTATTTGACCAAGAAGGAGAGTGATGGAGTGCTGCATCAGATGACCTGGCCTCCATAATCATCCAACCTCAAACTAATTGAGATGGTTAGGGATGAGTTAGACCACAGAGTGAAGGAGAAGCAGCCAACAAGTGCTCAACATGTGGAAACTCCTTCAAAACTATTGCAACTGCATTCCAGGTGAAGCTGGTTGAGAGAATGCCAAGAGTGTGCAAAGCTGTCATCAAGGCATAGTGAGGCTACTTTGAAGACTCTAAAATACATTTGTTTAAAACATTTTTGGTTACTACATAATTCCATGTGTAATTTCATCGTTTTGATGTCTTCATTTTTATTCTACAATGTATAAACTAGTACAAATAAAGAAAAACCCTTGAATGAGTAGGTGTGTCCAAACCTTTGACCGGTACTGTATATACAATTAAAGCTGTGTTTGTGGATTAATTTACTTCTGCCAGATGCCTGTAATAAAGTCTTTGCACTGAAGAACACTGCGCTCCATTTTTGCCCATTGAAGACCATTTTAAAAGCTTACAAAACTTCAAAAACGAAAGTAAAAAAACTTCAAGGCTACTTCCTGGAAAATGACGCATCACTTTCATACTGTATATTGAGGCCATTCGGACACAAATATTTTTCTAAATAAGCTGTCATGGATCCTTCTGACATTTAAGGAAAATGCAAGGTTGAAAACCCTAAACGGTTGAGGCCGGGAATGTTCCAAGTCTAGTTTTACACAAATCCAGTGTGTGATGACGCTGGAGCGCTACCATGGTAACTGGGGGCCTACACTCTCCTTTGGTGTGGGTGCTGAAGTATAACTGGTGTGTGGAGGTTTGCTCACAATTCAACAATAACCATGACACCTGTATGGGTGAGAATCATACTGCCCTCAGGTCTTTTTTTCAGAGACACTACACTAAATTATAAACTGAGTGGTTCGAGCCCTGACTGCTGATTGGTTGACAGCCGTTGTATATAAGACCGTATACAACGGATATGATAAAACAGTTATTTTTACTGTTCTAATTATGTTGATAACCAGTTTATAACAGCAATAAGGCACATCAGGGGTTTGTGATATACGGCCAACATACCATGGCAAAGGGCGGTGTCCAGGCACTCCACCGTGGTATATTGGCCATATACAACACCCCCTTGGGCCTTATTGTTTAAATATACTTCAAGATCCTTGGTTCTCGTGCCTTCTAAGCACACCTAACCGTTATGTAGAAAAACACTAAACACTAGCAGACGGAACCCAGGCACAAAACCCAAACCCAACACCAAAACGTTCAAACAGAACTCTTACCTGTGGCAGCAGCTGCGGGGCGGTTGAATCTGGCCGAGCCGGCCCTCTGAAGGGGGTTCTGGGCCTGCTTGCCTGCTACCTGGCTGGTCACCGCTGGAGTCTTCAGCCCTATGGTGGAGAAATAGTGAAACACCATATCAACAGACAGACTAAACCTAACTGCAGCCTTGTAGCAGAGACTACCAGGTTATAGGGCTAGTGTGGTTTTATGAAGTAGTATCTGTGTAGTAGTGGAGCTTGGGTCTTAAAGGAGAGCGCAGAGATTTAGCCCCTGTGTCCACCTACCACTACAGGGTACAAGCCCCTGTGTCCACCTACCACTACGGGGTACAAGCCCCTGTGTCCACCTACCACTACGGGGTACAAGCCCCTGTGTCCACCTACCACTACGGGGTACAAGCCCCTGTGTCCACCTACCACTACGGGATACAAGCCCCTGTGTCCACCTACCACTACAGGGCACAAGCCCCTGTGTCCACCTACCACTACAGGGTACAAGCCCCTGTGTCCACCTACCACTACAGGGTACAAGCCCCTGTGTCCACCTACCACTACAGGGTACAAGCCCCTGTGTCCACCTACCACTACAGGGTACAAGCCCTTGTGTCCACCTACCACCATAGGGGACAAGCCCCTGTGTCCACCTACCAACACAGGGTACACGCCCCTGTGTCCACCAACCACCACAGGGTACAAGCGCCTGTGTCCACCTACCACCACAGGGTACAAGCGCCCTGTGTCCACCTACCACCACAGGGTACAAGCCCCTGTGTCCACCTACCACCACAGGGTACAAGCCCCTGTGTCCACCTAGCACTACAGGGTATAAGCAACGGTGTCCACCTGCCACAGGGTACAAGCCCCTGTGTCCACCTACCACCACAGGGTACAAGCCCCTGTGTCCACCTACCACTACAGGGTACAAGCCCCTGTGTCCACCTACCACTACAGGGTACAAGCCCCTCTGTCCACCTACCACCACAGGGTACAAGCGCCTGTGTCCACCTACCACCACAGGGTACAAGCCCCTGTGTCCACCTACCACCACAGGGTACAAGCCCCTGTGTCCACCTACCACCACAGGGTACAAGCCCCTGTGTCCACCTACCACTACAGGGTACAAGCACCTGTGTCCACCTGCCACAGGGTACAAGCCCCTGTGTCCACCTACCACCACAGGGTACAAGCCCCTGTGTCCACCTACCACTACAGGGTACAAGCCCCTGTGTCCACCTACCACTACAGGGTACAAGCGCCTGTGTCCACCTACCACCACAGGGTACAAGCCCCTGTGTCCACCTAACACCACAGGGTACAAGCCCCTATGTCCAACCTACCACCACAGGGTACAAGCCCCTGTGTCCACCTACCACTACAGGGTACAAGCCCCTGTGTCCACCTACCACCACAGGGTACAAGCCCCTGTGTCCACCTACCACTACAGGGTACAAGCCCCTGTGTCCACCTACCACTACAGGGTACAAGCCCCTGTGTCCACCTACCACTACGGGGTACACGCCCCTGTGTCCACCTACCACTACAGGG
The DNA here is from genome assembly GCF_036934945.1 of Oncorhynchus masou masou. Classification (NCBI taxonomy): domain Eukaryota; kingdom Metazoa; phylum Chordata; class Actinopteri; order Salmoniformes; family Salmonidae; genus Oncorhynchus; species Oncorhynchus masou. The sequence continues at coordinate 18,765,042 of NC_088231.1, forward strand.
TACAAGCCCCTGTGTCCACCTACCACTACAGGGTACAAGCCCCTGTGTCCACCTACCACCACAGGGTACAAGCCCCTGTGTCCACCTACCACCACAGGGTACAAGCCCCTGTGTCCACCTACCACTACAGGGTACAAGCCCCTGTGTCCACCTACCACTACAGGGTACAAGCCCCTGTGTCCACCTACCACTACGGGGTACACGCCCCTGTGTCCACCTACCACTACAGGGTACAAGCCCCTGTGTCCACCTACCACTACAGGGTACAAGCCCCTGTGTCCACCTACCACCACAGGGTACAAGCCCCTGTGTCCACCTACCACCACAGGGTACAAGCCCCTGTGTCCACCTACCACCACAGGGTACAAGCCCCTGTGTCCACCTACCACCACAGGGTACAAGCCCCTGTGTCCACCTACCACTACAGGGTACAAGCCCCTGTGTCCACCTACCACTACAGGGTACAAGCCCCTGTGTCCACCTACCACTACAGGGTACAAGCCCCTGTGTCCACCTACCACTACAGGGTACAAGCCCCTGTGTCCACCTACCACTACAGGGTACAAGCCCCTGTGTCCACCTACCACCACAGGGTACAAGCCCCTGTGTCCACCTACCACTACAGGGTACAAGCCCCTGTGTCCACCTACCACTACAGGGTACAAGCCCCTGTGTCCACCTACCACTACAGGGTACAAGCCCCTGTGTCCACCTACCACTACAGGGTACAAGCCCCTGTGTCCGCCTACCACCACAGGGTACAAGCCCCTGTGTCCACCTACCACTACAGGGTACAAGCCCCTGTGTCCACCTACCACAGGGTACAAGCCCCTGTGTCCACCTACCACTACAGGGTACAAGCCCCTGTGTCCACCTACCACTACAGGGTACAAGCCCCTGTGTCCACCTACCACTACAGGGTACAAGCCCCTGTGTCCACCTACCACTACAGGGTACAAGCCCCTGTGTCCACCTACCACTACAGGGTACAAGCCCCTGTGTCCACCTACCACCACAGAGTATAAGCCCCTGTGTCCACCTACCACAGGGTACACGCCCCTGTGTCCACCTACCACCACAGGGTATAATCCCCTGTGTCCACCTACCACCACAGGGTACAAGCCCCTGTGTCCACCTACCACTACAGGGTACAAGCCCCTGTGTCCACCTACCACCACAGGGTACAAGCCCCTGTGTCCACCTACCACTACAGGGTACAAGCCCCTGTGTCCACCTACCACCACAGGGTACAAGCCCCTGTGTCCACCTACCACCACAGGGTACAAGCCCCTGTGTCCACCTACCACCACAGGGTACAAGCCCCTGTGTCCACCTACCACCACAGGGTACACACCCCTGTGTCCACCTACCACTACAGGGTACAAGCCCCTATGTCCAACCTACCACCACAGGGTACAAGCCCCTGTGTCCACCTACCACCACAGGGTACAAGCCCCTGTGTCCACCTACCACCACAGGGTACAAGCCCCTGTGTCCACCTACCACCACAGGGTACAAGCCCCTGTGTCAACCTACCACTACGGGGTACAAGCCCCTGTGTCCACCTACCACCACAGGGTACACACCCCTGTGTCCACCTACCACTACAGGGTACAAGCCCCTGTGTCCACCTACCACCACAGGGTACAAGCCCCTGTGTCCACCTACCACCACAGGGTACAAGCCCCTGTGTCCACCTACCACCACAGGGTACAAGCCCCTGTGTCCACCTACCACCACAGGGTACAAGCCCCTGTGTCCACCTACCACCACAGGGTACAAGCCCCTGTGTCAACCTACCACTACGGGGTACAAGCCCCTGTGTCCACCTACCACAACAGGGTACACACCCCTGTGTCCACCTACCACTACAGGGTACAAGCCCCTGTGTCCACCTACCACTACAGGGTACAAGCCCCTGTGTCCACCTACCACTACAGGGTACAAGCCCCTGTGTCCACCTACCACTACAGGGTACACGCCCCTGTCTCCACCTACCACCACAGGGTACACGCCCCTGTGTCCACCTACCACTACAGGGTACAAGCCCCTGTGTCCACCTACCACTACAGGGTACACGCCAGTCTCCACCTACCACCACAGGGTACACTCCCCTGTCTCCACCTACCACTACAGGGTACACTCCCCTGTCTCCACCTACCACTACAGGGTACACTCCCCTGTCTCCACCTACCACCACAGGGTACACTCCCCTGTGTCCACCTACCACTACAGGGTACAAGCCCCTGTGTCCACCTACCACTACAGGGTACACGCCCCTGTCTCCACCTACCACAGGGTCCAGCTGAGGGTGGATAAATAAACACCTCATAATCACCTGGACCCAGCTTATCAAAAAGTTATCTGGATTTCCTCTATTGGATAGGATTAAATCCATAGAAATAGAATGAATAGAACAGAAGAATCATTGACTTGAATGAGGACTCCCGTTCTATTAATTATATTTCTATGCATTCAATCCTATCCGATTGAGGATATCCAGATCAATAACAGGGCCCTACTCAATGGGAATCGGAGGATGATGGGTCATTTGAGCCACAGGGTTGGAAAACGATTATGTTAAAACATAATTTTAGAAATGAGATATAGTTAGATAATCACAAATCAGCTCGTCTGTTGATATGCAGGTAGCCTAGTGGCTAGTGTTGGGCCAGTAACCGAAAGGTTGCTGGATTGAATCCCCGAGCTGACAAGGTAAAAATCTGTCGTTCTACCCCTGAGCAAGGCAGTTAACCCGCTGTTCCCCGGGGGCCGAAGACGTGGATGTCAATTATGGCAGTCCCCCGCACCTCTCTGATTCAGAGGGATTGGATTAAATGCGGAAGACACATTTCAGTTGAAGGCATTCAGTTGTGCAACTGACTAGGTATCCCCCTTTATATGGTTTGTTATTTTACAATATAGTGGGACACAAGGAATAGATATTTGTGGGAATTGAGTGTTCTACCTCGGCGGTGAGTCATTACAGTGTGTGTGTGAGAGAAAGAGAGTGTGTGTGACTGACCTAGATAGAATGGAATAAAAAATATTGGTCCTCATATATGTTTACACTTCAACCAAGCAGAAATCCACAGGAAAAAAAATCAACTAACATACCGACTACTGTATCCATTAACTGTCAGTGGTCACTGCTGCCATGGCAACAAGACGTCACTACAGCAGATGTACTGTACTCCATCTACCCCAAGCTAATATTACTCATATCCTGTGGGCACTTCCAGGGGCCACGGAAATAAACAGAGATTCTATCTAACCAATATAAGGGAGCGCTATATTCATTGACACACATTATAGTGGAGATAAAGTGTATAAATGAACCAATCATCATTCAGGATTAGACCCACCCGTTGTATAATCATTGACACACACAGGGACTGAGGTTGGTTGGAAATACAATCCTGGTTCGGTAATATTCCAATCTATGTGGTTCTGTTGGAACAACACATTGGGTCTAATCAGAAGAAACCAACCCATTTGAACACAAATATGTCCATGTTTTAGCTAAAAGATATTCAAGTCAAGGGGAGGGTGTGGTGTGCAAATCAAAAGCACCAGAGGAGACATCACCATCTGGGTTAAATAAAACCAGGCCATCTGATCCTGACCAGAGAAACACATCACAGAGAGGGAAACGGACTCATTAGTGAAACTGGCTGGTGATGGTGAGCATGCTTAGACACGTCTGTTTAAATGCTAACTATGCTTAGACCATCAGACTTAAAGGGATGGGCTTCAAAATCAAAAGGTTAGTGAGTGAAAGTAAGCATACACCAAGGATATGTGAAAGTATTGTGTGTGTGTGTGTGTGTGTGTGTTCACCTGTTGCAGTGCTTCTCCCTGGTAGTGAGGGGGCTCTGGTTCGGAACCCCAGTGGCCTGGTAGTGGTGGGGGCCTTAATCGACCCCTGGGTTCCCCCTGGAGCTGTAGGCTGGCTGGGCCTCTCATCTGGCTTACAGCCCCCCACCACTGGAGCTGGGACTAGGACAGAGAAAGACAGGGATGATGACGGCTAATACTAGAATTAACTCATAAAAACATAGTCTATTAACCACTTGGAAATAGACTCAAACTCATTCAAACCTCACTCAACTACATTGGGTTTAGTTTGAGTTGTTCAATAGTGAAAGGTGATTGGCTCGCACGTGTAACTCCAGCACACACAACATTCTATGATAGAATAGTGTTATTTGACGTGTATCTTTTTAGACACGGAAAGACCCAAACGCCGTTCCATACGTCAATACTGAAAGATCATAGTTGTACTGTATCAAAACTGAAATGGTCTCCGTTGTGAATAAGTCTGTGTGGGCAGACAGCGAACCTCTCACAGCCCAAACGTAAGAAAGAAAAGCAATACGCTGTTTACATGGCATAATTCCCCTCATTAAGCTAAATGCACATAACGCCGATTACCTACCAAAAAGGGGAATAATCTCTGCTCCTAATTATCTACATGATTACAATCATCAGACTACTGATTACAAATGTCTCAAAACGCTGCATAAACAACATCATCTGCATTAGCGACAGCCGTCTGCAGCACAATTAGAGCAACGGGAAACCAGCATGTTGATGTAGTTAAGGCGCAATGGTAGATTGATTTGCGTGATCACTGTGTGCGTGTGTGTGATTAGTTCCTCTGTAAACAGAGGCGGCGCAACGCCATAGCAACAGTATCTTGGTCGTCATCCGATCACCATGACAACCTGCTCATCCAACAGTAGCCATAGGTCTTCTACCTTCGGCGCTGAGTCATTGCAGTGTGAGTGAGAGTGAGAGCGTGTGAAAGTGTGGAGAGAGAGCGAATGTGTGAAGAGTGAGAGAGTGCATGAGAGCGATGGAGAGGAGAGCGAGAAGAAGCGAGAAGAGCGAGAAGGAAGGAAGGCATTTCTTTTTTCTCTACTGTCCTGTCACTAAAGGAATTCCTACAGCAGGTCTCATCCATGTCTTCATCCCTCTTGAACATCCCCCTTTCCCCTCCTCCCCACCCCCTCTTCTTTCTCTTCAACAGAGTGGTGGCTGTACTGTAGTGAACAAAGACAACCATTGACCACCTATCCCCATTTAGACCGAGTCACACAGGGAGGTCATGTGATGCTGTTGATAGTATTGTTCAGACATATCACATTAAACCAATAGAATACTGGGCTATCACATGAAACTATTAGATAGTAATAAAAACCTCACTCTCAAACTCAACTCTACACGTTCAACGTGTTGTGTGTTCATTTCAATATAGATTTCCTGATAAAGTGAGACACGGCAACTATACATTATCCAGTGTTGAGTGGTTCAGTGTAGCAAGCCAACACTGTGGGGAGCTGAATAACACCTCTAGGGACATTAAATCAGTCCTGACAGCAGACTACAGCAGGACTGTACAATAAGCATGGAGACTTTCTGGAAAGTAGTATTTACTCCCTGAAATGAGTTAAATAAATGTGTGTGAGTAAGAGTCAGTCCTCACCCTTCTCCACTCACACCTCCATCTTCCTCAACACACAACCACCACCCTCCTCCACCTCTCCAGCAGCTACAGTAGATATAGAGAGGAGGACCAGATGTAATCCAGAGGTTTATGATGCCGTCCAGACAAAGCCCCCTGGATATGTGGGTCAGGAGAGTACCCTGTCCGCCTCCCTGATCACACACACACAGAGCCTGGGCAGATGTGAACTCTGACCTCGATAGAGAAAGCAGGAATGCCACTGAAATGAGGGGCCAGATTCACATGGACATTCTCTTCAGAGTCAAATGGCAGGGGAGACTCATGGAATTGTCGAGAGCGAGAGAGCGTGTGTGTGTGTGTGTGTGTGCTAGTGGCAAGAGGAGGATGTGAATCACCAGCACAGGAAGACCACACCAATGAAAACCACTGCTTGCACACTGAGTGTGTTGTGTGAAGGCCTTCTGTGGTGCCGCAATGTAGGAAGAATAACTCAATACGCACACAGTCTCACACACACTCAGTCTTACACACACTCAGTCTCACGTTTGCTGGGGGCTGCTGAAGATCCATTACTCTCGCTGGCGGCGCTGCCCAGAGAAGAGGAGCTAAGGCTTGTGGGTAGGTTCTTCACGGGCAGTTTGGATGCGGCGGCGATGGCAGCCGAAGGGCGAGCAGCACCTAAGCCCTGGTTGACGGATGGCTTTGGGTTAGAGGTCACCACAGTAGGCGCAGGCAATCCAGAGGGTCTGTCTGTGACACGTGGCTTGGGGATACCTGGGAAATGTAGGAAAAGACCAACAGGGGTCATCAGTTTCAGGTATTGGGAGAAGTATTCACGTCTGTATCAGTATGAATCAATGTCCATAATATCAAAATGTCAGTACACTGAAAATTCTAACATAAGATATCAGTATCGTATCAATACAAAGATCAGGGGCAGTATTTATAAGAATGCTGATTTAGGATCAGTTTTGCCTTTAAGATCACGGTTTCCTCAGCATCTGCAGAACACAGAATATACCTCTAGTCAGGGTGTGTGTGTGTGTGTGTGTGTGTGTATAAGCATGCCCTACTAGAAGATACATATTTATTTATCTAGTGACACAGCTGAGCTAGCAGAGAAAGGTTGAATAGGAGAGAGACGGGGAGTGAGAGAGAAAACCCCCTCTGGCACTGAGTACATACAGAGGCGTATAGAGAAGAGCACATATCAGCACAAAGTACGTGGACATACTGTAGGGTGACATTGATGGATATATACAGACATATCAGCAAGTTTTAGACAAGCTTTCACACACACACACACACACACACACACACACACACACACACACACACACACACACACACACACACACACACACACACACACACACACACACACACACACGTTAGGGTGCAGAGATTTGGCTCCAGTGTGAGGTGAATGAGGTTTGTGACCTCTAGTCAAAGGTTCTGAAATAGAACAGGGTTGGTCTTTCACAGAGGGAGGGGTTATGTTCCTATAGTGTTCCTGTAGTGTTGCTGAATACTGTAACAGAGCACCATGTAGTGACTGGGCCGCGTCTCCTCAACAGAATAAACTGCAGTGACGCTAGCAGCACTGTATAATAACATGATATGAACTATCTGGATACATGGCTAGTCTTACACCTCAGACCTGGGTCATGTTCAGTGGGCCACAACGTAACAACACATTTGGCAACGTGACTAGTTAAGGTTAAAAAGGTTAAATTCTTAGTCTTACAGTACAAGTTAATGAAGTACTTTCCTGTTTCACTCCGTTTGAAATAGTTTCTACTAGCTGATAGTGAACAGAACCCTGGATCTTACAGGCTATTCCAGATACTTGAGCTGCGTTTGGATTTAGCGCCCACACAAGATGAATCACACGCACAACACAAATACTTTTTGACATATTCATTTGACCAATGTCTGGTACAATGTCTGTCCATGACCCACGGAGCCAAATACTGTAGTTTAACTTGACCCAGGTCTGGTAACCCCTGGGCTGTTCTCCAGCTTAGGGGAGGGCTTGGTGGGAACTAACACCACCTCCTCCTCCCTCCTCCTTTCCTTTTCATTTTTCCAGTACATAATCAAACAAGCTTCCCTATCAGTAGGAACACCTCCCCAAGGCCCTATGGCTCTTCCTTTTTCACACCACTGCCCTGTGTGTGTGTGTGTGTGTGTGTGTGTGTGTGTGTGTGTGTGTGTGTGTGTGTGTGAGAGAGAGAGACAGAGACTGTGTGAGAGAGACAATAGCAGAGACGTTGTTTGTGTGTTAAAACTCAAGGATGTGTACATGTGTATCCAGGACAACGCCCTGAGTGGACCTGTGGGTTTCGTCACAGGCTTTGCTCATCAGAGACAGGAAAGAGAGGAAGAGCACTGCTGTGTAGAGATTAGTAGTAGGATAACAATGATCTACTGTGCGGTCAGTTTGACATTTTCCCTCATGATGGTCAGGGATAGGACTGGAGCAGGGCAAGCTGGTCCTGGATCTGTGTGTACAGGAAATGTCTAGCTCAAGCTGTTGGATAGTACAGTAACATGACTGAATAGACCTCCTGTGTACAGTGTTAGTTACTGCAGTACCACCAAAATAGCCCTTTGACAGCAAATACATTCTGTATTATACACTCAGTATACCAAACACTAGGAACACCTTCCTAATATAGAGTTGCACCCCTCCCCTTTGCCCTCAGAACAGCCTCGATTCGTCCTCTACAGTACAAGGTGTTGAAAGCGTTCCACAGAGATGCTGGCCCATGTTGACTCCTAAGCTTTCCACAGTTGTGTCAAGTTGGCTGGATGTCCTTTGGGTGGTGGACCATTCTTAATACTCACAGGAAAACTTTAGAGAGTGAAAACCCAGCAGCGCTGCAGTTCTTGACACAAACCACCATACCCGTTCAAAGGCACTTAAATATTGTGTCTTGCCCATTTACCCTCCGAATGGCACACATACACAATCCATGTTTCAAGGCTTTAAAATCCTTCTTCATCTACACTGATTGAAGTGGATTTAACAAGTGACATTAATAAGGGATCATAGCTTTCATCTGTATTCACCTGGTCAGTCTGTCATGGAAAGAGCCTAATCTTTTGTATCCTCTGTGTATAATTGAGAACTTATAGCTGGCTGTGTGTTGGTTGCCTGAATGTCTCAGGAAGATACACATATACATGTTTATGTTACCTAGGCAACATTAGGAGTTGTTGTAAACACTCACCGCAAGGTGAACACACAAGGTAAAAAATGAACACAAGCATGTTGCCTCAGTAACCACATTAGGCCAAGCACGCCTTCTACGCAATCATCAAGTTTGGAGACGACACAACAGTAGTGGGCTTGATTACCAACAACGACGAGACCGGTGAGGGCTCTGGGAGTGTGGTGCCAGGAAAATTACCTCTCACTCAACATCAACAAAACAAAGGAGATGATCGTGGACTTCAGGAAACAGCAGAGGGAACACCCCCATATCCACATCGACTGGACCGCAGTGGAGAAGGTGGAAAGATTCAAGTTCCTGGGCGTACTCATCACTGACAAACTGAAATGGTCCAATCACACAGACAATGTGGTGAAGATAGGGCAACATTGCCTCTTCAAACTCAAGAGGCAGATTTCTTTTTGGCTTGGCACCTAAAACCCTCTCAAACTTTTACAGATACAGAATTGAGACCATCAGGCTGTATCACCGCCTGGTACTGCAACATTTTTTACACCAAACCAACTGGCAGTGTGGTGCCAGGACAACAACCTCTCCCTCAATGTGAGCAAGACAAATGAGCTGATCGTGGACTACAGGAAAAGGCGGGCTGAACAGGCCCACATGAACATTGATGGGGCTGTAGTGGAGCGGGTCGAGAGTTTCAAGTTCCTTGGTGTCCACATCACCAACAAACCATCATGGTCCAAACACACCAAGACAGTTGTGAAGAGGGAACGACAAAACCTTTTCCCCTTAAGGAGACTGAAAAGATTTGGCATGGGTCCCCAGAGCCTCAAATTCTACAGTTGCACCATCGAGAGTATCCTGACCGGTTGCGTCACCGCCTGGTATGGCAACTCCTCAGCATCTGAACGTAAGGCACTACAGAGGCTAGTGCGAACGGCCCAGTACATTACTGGAGCCAAGCTTCCTGCAATCTAGGACCTATATAATAGGCAGTGTCAGAGGAAAGCACATAAAATTGTTAGAGACTCCAGTCACCCAAGTCATAGACTGTTTTCTCTGCTACCGAACAGCAAGCGGTACCGGAGGGCCAAGTCTAGGACCAAAAGGCTCCTTAACAGCTTCTACCCCAACCCATAAGACTGCTGAACAATTAACCAAATGGCCACCCAGACTATTTAAACTGACCCCCCCATTTGTTTTGTACCCCGCTGCTACTCGCTGTTTATTATCTATGCATAGTCACTTCACCCCTACCTACATGTACAAATGACCTCTAACCTGTACCCCCGCTCACTGACTCGGTACCGGTACCTCCTGTATATAGCCTTGTTACTGTTATTGTGTTATTTTTATTTGTACTTTTTCTACTTTAAAAAACAATTTTTTTGTTTATTTGGTAAATATTTTCTTCACTCCTCTTGAACTGCACTGTTGGTTAAGGGCTTGTAAGTAAGTGTTTCATGTTTTTTTTTAATTTTACCTTTATTTTACTAGGCAAGTCAGTTAAGAACAAATTCTTATTTTCAATGATGGCCTAGGAACAGTGGGTTAACTGCCTGTTCAGGGGCAGAACAACAGATTTGTACCTTGTCAGCTTGGGGGTTTGAACTTTCAACCTTGCGGTTGCTAGTCCAATGCTTTAACCACTAGGCTACCCTGCTGCCCCCCCCCCCATGGTAAGTCATACACTTGTATTCGGCGCATGTGACAAATAAAGTTTGATTTGAACTGCACCGCCTGCATCACAGGGTACTCCAGGGGGTGGTGCGGTCTGCCCAACGCATCACCAGGGGCTCACTACCTGCCCTCCAGGACAACTACAGCACCTGATGCCATAGGAAGGACAAAAAGATCATCAAGGACAACAACCACCCGAGCCACTGCCTGTTCACCCCGTTATCATCCAGAAGGCGAGGTCAGTACAGGTGCATCAAAGCTGGGACTGAGAGAAAGAAAAACAGCTTCTATCTCAAGGCCATCAGACTGTTAAATAGCCATCACTAGCACATTAGAGGCTGCTGCCTATATACATAGACTTGAAATCACTGGCCATAAATGGAACACTAGTTACTTTAATAATGTTTACATATTTTGTATTACTCATCTCATATGTACATACACTGTATATATACTGTATTTTAGTCTATGCTGCTCTGACATTGCTCATCCAAATATTGATATATTCTTATTTCCATTCCTTTACTTAGATTTGTATATTGTTGCGAAATTGTTAGATATTACTTGTTAGATATTACTGCACTGTCGGAGCTAGAAACACAAGCATTTCACTACACCCACAATAACATCTGCTTAACACGTATATGTGACCAATAACATTTGATTGGATTTGAAACAAATGATGGTGAATGAGTAACAGACAGCCTTTGAACTCTTATTTGGGTGGAGAAGGTTTCTGAATGTGCTTCTCAAAGACGCCTTTTCAACATGGCCAGAGTTCGGGGTCAAATTTGGCACCGTTTTTCAGAAACAAGGACACTATTGTCCGATCAGAATTTGACCTTTTCTGACAAGACGCAGATCTGGTTTTCTGATAGATTCATTCTTCCACACACACACACCCTCAGATCCAATCCGCCCCCGAATCCCAACTGTCCCATATCACACACTGCAGCCTAGCGGTTATGGAAACAAATAGTTAAATTACAGACAGGCTATTGTGGTAGAATCACGACTCGGGTTAAACGTGTGTAAATGGAACTCAATTCCTTTTTTTATGCACTTTTCTCTCCATGCATATATTGACCTTAAACCTAAGTATGAGAATAGCATTTTATTCACCTGCTATTCATTGGGTCTGGAGCTTGAATTAATGAAGGTGGTGTGTCTACAGATATGCCTCATTCTGACCTCGACTTAATTCCCTCATAATGAATGAAGGTGTGGAGGAGGCGTGTCTACAGATATGCCTCATTCTGACCTCGACTTAATTCCCTCATAATGAATGAAGGTGTGGAGGAGGCGTGTCTACAGATATGCCTCATTCTGACCTCGACTTAATTCCCTCATAATGAATGAAGGTGTGGAGGAGGCGTGTCTACAGATATGCTGTATTCTGACCTCGCCTTAATTCCCTCATAATGAATGAAGGTGTGGAGGAGGCGTGTCTACAGATATGCTGTATTCTGACCTCGCCTTAATTCCCTCATAATGAATGAAGGTGTGGAGGAGGCGTGTCTGCAGATATGCTGTATTCTGACCTCGCCTTAATTCCCTCATAATGAATGAAGGTGTGGAGGAGGCGTGTCTACAGATATGCTGTATTCTGACCTCGCCTTAATTCCCTCATAATGAATGAAGGTGTGGAAGAGGCGTGTCTGCAGATATGCTGTATTCTGACCTCGCCTTAATTCCCTCATAATGAATGAAGGTGTGGAGGAGGCGTGTCTACAGATATGCTGTATTCTGACCTCGCCTTAATTCCCTCATAATGAATGAAGGTGTGGAGGAGGCGTGTCTACAGATATGCTGTATTCTGACCTCGCCTTAATTCCCTCATAATGAATGAAGGTGTGGAGGAGGCGTGTCTACAGATATGCTGTATTCTGACCTTGCCTTAATTCCCTCATAATGAATGAAGGTGTGGAGGAGGCGTGTCTACAGATATGCTGTATTCTGACCTCGCCTTAATTCCCTCATAATGAATGAAGGTGTGGAGGAGGCGTGTCTACAGATATGCTGTATTCTGACCTCGCCTTAATTCCCTCATAATGAATGAAGGTGTGGAGGAGGCGTGTCTACAGATGTGCTGTATTCTGACCTCAACTTAATTTCCTCATAATGAATGAAGGTGTGGAGGAGGCGTGTCTACAGATATGCTGTATTCTGACCTCGCCTTAATTCCCTCATAATGAATGAAGGTGTGGAGGAGGCGTGTCTACAGATATGCTGTATTCTGACCTCGCCTTAATTCCCTCATAATGAATGAAGGTGTGGAGGAGGCGTGTCTACAGATGTGCTGTATTCTGACCTCTCCTTAATTCCCTCATAATGAATGAAGGTGTGGAGGAGGCGTGTCTACAGATATGCTGTATTCTGACCTCGCCTTAATTCCCTCATAATGAATGAAGGTGTGGAGGAGGCGTATCTACAGATATGCTGTATTCTGACCTCGCCTTAATTCCCTCATAATGAATGAAGGTGTGGAGGAGGCGTGTCTACAGATATGCTGTATTCTGACCTCGCCTTAATTCCCTCATAATGAATGAAGGTGTGGAGGAGGCGTGTCTACAGATATGCTGTATTCTGACCTTGCCTTAATTCCCTCATAATGAATGAAGGTGTGGAGGAGGCGTGTCTACAGATATGCTGTATTCTGACCTCGCCTTAATTCCCTCATAATGAATGAAGGTGTGGAGGAGGCGTGTCTACAGATATGCTGTATTCTGACCTCGCCTTAATTCCCTCATAATGAATGAAGGTGTGGAGGAGGCGTGTCTACAGATGTGCTGTATTCTGACCTCAACTTAATTTCCTCATAATGAATGAAGGTGTGGAGGAGGCGTGTCTACAGATATGCTGTATTCTGACCTCGCCTTAATTCCCTCATAATGAATGAAGGTGTGGAGGAGGCGTGTCTACAGATATGCTGTATTCTGACCTCGCCTTAATTCCCTCATAATGAATGAAGGTGTGGAGGAGGCGTGTCTACAGATATGCTGTATTCTGACCTCGCCTTAATTCCCTCATAATGAATGAAGGTGTGGAGGAGGCGTGTCTACAGATATGCTGTATTCTGACCACGCCTTAATTCCCTCATAATGAATGAAGGTGTGGAGGAGGCGTGTCTACAGATATGCTGTATTCTGACCTCGCCTTAATTCCCTCATAATGAATGAAGGTGTGGAGGAGGCGTGTCTACAGATATGCTGTATTCTGACCTCGATTTAATTCCCTAAATGAATGAAGGTGTGGAGGAGGCGTGTCTACAGATATGCTGTATTCTGACCTCGACTTAATTCCCTAAATGAATGAAGGTGTGGAGGAGGCGTGTCTACAGATATGCTGTATTCTGACCACGCCTTTTAATTCCCTCATAATGAATGAAGGTGTGGAGGAGGCGTGTCTACAGATATGCTGTATTCTGACCTCGCCTTAATTCCCTCATAATGAATGAAGGTGTGGAGGAGGCGTGTCTACAGATATGCTGTATTCTGACCTCGCCTTAATTCCCTCATAATGAATGAAGGTGTGGAGGAGGCGTGTCTACAGATATGCTGTATTCTGACCTCGCCTTAATTTCCTCATAATGAATGAAGGTGTGGAGGAGGCGTGTCTACAGATATGCTGTATTCTGACCTCGCCTTAATTCCCTCATAATGAATGAAGGTGTGGAGGAGGCGTGTCTACAGATATGCTGTATTCTGACCTCGACTTAATTCCCTCATAATTTGACCATCTTTACCTGTAAGGAAACCATGAATGTCTAACTACCCGTTCCAAGTGGAAAAAGACTCTACTTTCTTTTGTCAGACAGAAATAACACCATTCTCCATACATTGTCATTTACAACTTGATAAGAGCTATCGATAAGAGCTAGGTAAATGAGTCATCCGTTTGGATCGGGGGATTGTAAATATAAATGACTTGTTTTAGATCCATTTTACATTATAGTCGCTGGAGACAAACGTTAAAAAGGTCATTTGGCAGCAACCTGAAGCATTATCAACAAATCAACTTTCCCACAGTAAAGTTTATGAAATGCTTTGGCATTATTCCGTATGTTAATTGTACAGAATTTTAACTTTGAGGGATGGTTACTCTCGAATGTCTTAATTATTGGCCACCCCGACTTTCATGTTAAATATGATCCACTATCAGTATCGACCATCAGCAGGACTAATAACCACACATATTCCACCGCCAATGTACTGTTAGTTCCCTTCAGGTGGTTTAGCTGATATGATCATTCCATTGTTTCCTTTACATTCCTTTGCCTCCTCTGTAAACGCCGTCTCGTCCGTATGGTTGCTGAGGATCATTAGCATCAGTTGATCTAATGAGTTTTTACACGTAGACTAACTAAACTGTTATGGAGCGGAGTGCAGCCCAAGCCGTAACAGTTACAACCTGGTGGTTAGTGCAGGCAATAGGTGAGGGTATAGCCTACTATTGTACATTATTCTCCCTGTTGGAATTGAATGGACACTAATCTTGCAACACTACCATGGGTTGACAAACTGAAGGTGGCAATTTTCAGGATGAATCAAACCACAGTATTTTTGATTAAAGGCTCTCCAAACCTGTTTTATGACTCAAATACTTTCTTAACCCTAAATAAATGACAAAATCAGACTATTTTTCAATCTGCCAATTGGTGCTAAAACAGGGTGGCAGGTAGCCCAGGGATTAAGAGCGTTGGGCCATTAACCGAAAGGTCGCTGGTTCAAATCCCCGTCCCGACTACATGAAAAATCCTCCGATGTGCCCTTGAGCAAGGCACGTAACCCTAATTGCTCCTGTCAGTCACTCTGGATAAAAGCATCTGCTGAATGACTAAAATGTAAATGTAAAACAGAGATGAAAATGCATTAATTTAGATGGATTTCTTTCATTGATCCCTAATATTCTGAACCTGTTCTCTCCATATATTTTAGTGAGTCGGTCAACAGAATTTTAAATGAAAGATACACCGTATTTAAAGGGATGGCTTAAGACACATGTAGTGAAAACCCTGTTGAATGAAGATGCAGAGTGCGTCACATGACTGAATAAGGTGTGTCTGATTACCAAACACTGAGAAGTGCGTAGGGAAGGCGTGCATTTTCTACGTCTGAAGACCAGATGGAAGACAACATGTTGATGTCTCGCGTAACTAAGACCTCGTCCCAAATGACACCCTATTCCCTATGTAGTGGACTACTTTTTACCAGGGCTCATATGGCTTTTGTCAAAAGCAGTGCACTATATAGGGAATAGGGTGGCATTTGGGACTTCCTCCCAATGACCCACGTCACGCTAATAGTAGTAGTCTCAATTTCCTCACACAAGAAAAGCCTTTTGTGTGTATGGGGACTGAGAGAATCAAACATTAGATCCAACCACTCTGGCAGAAGGAAGAGAGGACCCGAAAGAAGGAAGAAGGAGAGAGCGAGAGGGTTGCATATGCTTTTCGACTTCCTCTGAGAGGACACAGAGGGAAGTTAGAGTAAAATTAGACCGCAGACACGCATGGTCACAAGCACAGCACACAGTCAGTCAGTCTCCCATTTTAAATGGCTTTTAAAAGATGCAGTAGGTTACATGTGGTGAGGGAACATGATGAGAGAGAGAGAGAGAGAGAGAGATGAAAATAGAGAGAGAGAGTTATCTTATGTAACTGCGCAGAACTGAGACAGACCCAAGCAGAAACACACAGTCTGGAGATCGACACACACACTCTTGCGCAGCTAACCTTGTGGGGGACATACAATTCAGACCCATTCAAAATCCTATTTTCCTTAACCCCTAACCCGTACCTTAACCCTAAACCTAACAATAGCTTCTAACCCTAAAACTAACCATAGCTCCTAACCCTAAACTAAACTGAATTCTAACCGGAGGTCGACCGATTCTGATTTTTCAACGCCGATACCGATTATTGGAGGACCAAAAAAGCCGATACCGATTAAAAATCGGCCGAATTATATATATTTGTAATAATGACAATTAGTCATTCAACAATGCTGAATGAACACTTATTTTAACTTAATATAATACACAAATAAGTCTCAAATAAATAATGAAACATGTTCAATTTGGTTGAAATAATGCAAAAACAGTGTTGGAGAAGAAAGTAAAAGTGCAATATGTGCATGTGAAAAATGTTTAAGTTCCTTGGTCAGAACATGACAGCATATGAAAGCTGGTGGTTCCTTTTAACATAAGTCTTCAATATTCCCATTTAAGAAGTTTTGTGTTGTAGTTATTATAGGAATTATAGGACTATTTCTCTCTATACCATATGTATTTCATATACATTTGACTATTGGATCTTCTTATAGGCACTTTAGTATTGCCAGCCTAATCTCGGGAGTTGATAGGCTTGAAGTCATAAACAGCTCTGTGCGTCAAGCATTGCTAAGAGCTGCTCGCAAACACAGTAAAGTGCTGTTTGAATGAACGCTTACGAGCCTGCTGCTGCCTACCACCGCTCAGTCAGACTGCTCTATCAAATCATAGACTTAATTATAATATAGTAAACACACAGAAATACGAGCCTTTGGTCATTAATATGGTCAAATCCGGAAACTTTCATTTCGAAAACAAAATGTTTATTCTTTCAGTGAAATACGGGACCGTTCTGTATTTTATCAAACGGGTGGCATCCATAAGTCTAAATATTGTTGTTACATTGCACAACCTTCACTGTTATGTCATAATTATGTACAATTCTGGCAAATTAATGACGGTCTTTGTTAGGAATAAATGGTCTTCACAGTTCGCAACGAGCCAGGCGGCCCAAACTGCTGCATATACCCTGACTCTGCTTGCACTGAACGCAAGAGAAGTGTCCATTTCCCTAGTTAATATTGCCTGCTAACATTCATTTCTTTTAACTAAATATGCAGTAATCGGAGTCCAAAAATGACAATTACCGATTGTTATGAAACCTTGAAATCAGCCATGCCGATTAATCAGTCAACCTCTAATTCTAACACTAATTCTAACCTAAACCCCATAGAAATAGCATTTGACCTTGTGGGGACCAACAAAATATCCGCAGTTAGTCAAATTTTTGTTTGTTTACTATTCTTGTGGGAACTTCTGGTTAAACACGTCTACACACACAATCTCTCTGTTGCTCCATGTGTTTGTTTCTGTCTAATTGTCTTGTTCTGATCTGTATTGATTGTGTGTGTGTGTGTGTATGGAGCGTGCGTGTGTGTGATGCGTACGAGTGTGTCTTGTTTACCCAAACCAGAGTGTGTGTTTAAGTGCCCTCATCTCTGCAGCAGCAGCAGGAAATGAGCAGGCTGACACTGCAGAGCTGAGAATGCCTTTCACATTCCACTACACCTCACTCACACACATTCACTCACACACATTCATTCACACACATTCTCTCACACACAGTTTCAAGTCTCTACACACACAGCAATGTATTTCCTACACTTTGTCATTTATACACTTTATCAAGTTGCTGACACACAGAAAGATGTGTGTGTGTGTGTGTGTGTAGTCACCAGCTGTCTGACTTGGTCGTCCTCTCGGTGGAGACACACTCCCAGTGGTCTGGCCGTCCTTCCCCGTCGTAGGAGGAGCCGGAGGGGGCAGCCTGGAGCCAAAACTCCCTCCTACTGGAGCTGGAGAAGTGGGAGACAGGGAGGGTCCCCCGGTGTTGCTCGCTCCCCCGGCCCCCCTGCCCTTGACCTGGGGCAGCTGTCTGACTGATGAGGGCCCCAGCTTGGAGGAGACCTTCTGCAGAAAGAGCTGTCGTTTAGTTACCGCGTCCCAGCCCATGGGGCCCAGCTCGGAGCTGCGCACCGAGACCATGGTGTTGGCCATTCCAGAGTCGTAGGCAGAAATGTGGAAGTAGAAGCACACAGGCAGGAGGAGTGAGAAGGAGGGGGAGGAGAGAGAGAGAGAGCGAGAGAGGAAATAGGAGTAGGCTGGAACTCTGAGGTAAAAAAGTTGCTATTGTACTACATTCCCTCTGGGATTCACTGCTGGGACCAGTTTCTCTCCCTCTTTATTCCCTCCCTCTTTCTTTCCTCCCCCTCTTTCCTCCCTCTTCCGTCTTCTGTAAACACAGGGCACATATGGAGTGAGTTTGCAGGCGAGTTTTCAAAGAAAAGACTTGACTACTATAAAATGTTCAGACTATTCTTACGCTATTCAGAACAGTTTGACAAATGGCTTTTGCCTTCATATGAGAAGTGTCTGAGAAACAAATCTGTTCTGAGGACTGTTTCAAACTGAGAATAGAATGTGGCGGAACATTCAACAACCGACGTGTCACACACACCCGCAGATGTCAAGACATTCCACAAAAAAATGGATTTGACTCATGCTGTCATTCAACAGAACCCCAACACTGATTGGGGTTCAATGTTCAGCATTATACTGCAGGGAATGATACAGTTGACATTTAAACCCAAAGCCCTCCTTTAGCCATGGATTACTTAAGCCTGACTAACAACATAGTTAAATCATGTGATGACATGCTCGCAGCCAGACTTGCCTGAGGAACTACTCAATCACGCCACTCACAATCACAGGAAGAGTTGAAACCTGTCAATGGATTTAAAAGGAAAAATACCAACAACAAACCACTGCCACTCCCTCACCTAAAACCACTGCTCCCACCGTTTAGAGATCTAACCAGCCTTGGGCTTGTTCTATACATGCGTCATATCATCCTGATAAAGTACAGTATGTTCCTGGTGACTGGAAATCTCAGTCAGTTCACTAACAGCCCCTGTTGTGGATACTAAAAATACATCTTTCCTAACTTCTTGAGGAAATCACTGATCTGGCCAAGTTGAATTGGGTGAGGGCAGTCTGGTGTGTGGTGTTATATCATGTGACATGCAGATCAGTGATTCTTTCAAGAAAGAGAGGGAGGAACGTAAGGAAAGATTTGACCAAACTATACAAACAGGGCCGTAATAGAACAAAACCTCCACACACTCACACACACACTCACACTCACACACACACACACACACACACACACACACACACACACACACACACACACACACACAGGGCTACTTACTGTGCCATTTCTTCTCCTTTGTTCTACAGGTGTCTCACCACCTGCTCCCTCTGTAGTGTCATCTGTAGTGCACACTCCTGTAGTACCCTCTTCTCCATTTGGGAGACCCTCCCCAGGCGTCCAACGGTGCCCATCCACAGCCAACTCTGAACCCAGAGAGCTGCTGGAGGTGGAGCGAATGCCATTGACTAAAGTGCCCTTCCTCCTCTTCTCAGATTGGTTAGAGACTCTGGGCTCTGTGTTTTGATTGGGTCTGGGTTTGGGGCTCGGCTTCAGCGAAGCTACTTTAGTTTGATCCAAAGATGACCTTTGCCTTTTGACTCCGTCTGGGGCTTTCTTTTCATTGGCCGGAGGAGTTTTTCCTTGCGTCTGATTAGCTGTTCTGGTTGTAGAGGCGGGCCTGGACATGACCTTAGACTTGACGTTCTTCAGGTCGGGTTTGGGGAACCTCTTGACGTCGGTCCTACCAGGTTTGGATGTCGTGATGACCGCCGTCTTGGCGATGGCGGCGTTCGGTTTGACCCGAGTTGCACATGGGTGTTCCTTGGTCTTGTGGAAGGCGGGGCTCGCACCTTTGGACCCTTTGTTTGGAGACTGGGGAACGGTAAAGGGGGACACTGCCAAATCCACACCCTTGGAGACTTGTACTGAGGTGGAGGTCTGGGAGACTACAGTGAAGCCTTCAGAATCTGGAGACACTATAATCTCACTGAGAAGAACCTCTAGTGCCACAATAGGCTCGGTGTCCACTGCCTCCACCATGGGGAGAACATCCAGAGTGCAGGCCTCCTCGGGCAGATCCACCCCCACCTGAAGTGCCTCTCTATCGGGCAGACCCGGTGAGCTGCTAGCCCCAGTCTGGAGGTTCTGGAGTTCCATGGTGATGGTCCCAGCATGAGGACTCTTTCTCCCCTCAAGGCCCTTACAGAGGTCAGGCAATGGGGCGGAGAGTGGAGCCTGGATGGGAGCCGTGGTGGAGGGGGAGGCCGTGTCCGAGTCCTCCAGGATGGACACCCCGCTGCAGGGGCGCCGCTCCGAGTCGATCAGGCTGATTCTCCTCATCACCATGTCCGAGCTCACCGACAGGAAAAACCCTTCCTCATCATCTTCAACATCATCCTCGTCACCTGGGATCTCCGTGGCCGCAGAGTCCGGGGAAGAGTCCCTTCTCCCACCGCTGTTGCTCGCCACACTGTTAACGTTGTCATGGAGATCGCCTTGGCTACCGTTGCTATGCTCCCGTATCCCAGCAATGCTCATGGCAAGGGTCAGGTTGTCGTTCCAGGAGTCCTCATCAGCGTCCAGGTAGACGGACACAGAGTTGTCGTTGGATTCAGAGAACTCAGTCTGAGGCAGTTCAGCAGCGGGTGAGACAGCGGCCATTTTGATTTGGGTCGACATAACGCATTCCATGTCGACGTCCAGGCTGCTCAGACTCTGCAGGGAGTCTGGGGAGGAAGAGGAGGAGGAAGAGGAGACAGGGAAAGCATTGCCATTTTGGTCGCCGGTGCAGAGGAGGGGGAGCCTCATTCCGGAGCCATTCATGCCCCCGACGGGGACGCGTTCCCCGGGCTGAGACACACTCATCTCTGGTCTCCGAGAGTGCGTGGGGAAAGCTGATGTTGCTAACTGCTGAAGACCTCAAAACAAGGTCAAACAACGGAGAACTCCATGCTTACAACTGGTTACCTATGTGGGCAGACGTCTACTGAGCAAGGTGTTTAAAGCTGACTCAGATCAGCGCAATACCAGTGATAAGTAGTCAGCAGTCCCTATAGGCCTAGGAGTCACTGAGAGGTAGATATTGAAGTGCACTTTTGGACAAGTGAGGAAGTGAGGAGTGGTCCCATTCTAAGGCCCCTTCAACTGACCCTTTAGTTCAGTCAATGGAGTGGAGTCCATACTCTTCAGAGCCTCTCCTCTGAAAACCTCTGGAAAACACAACGACAAGGAAACACAGGCATCAACATCACATCACAGTTATTATGTTGAAAATACTTTATTGGACAGTGTCTACGATATTAACATAACAGTATCATAAAACAGAGACAGAAAGACAGAGAAACAGACAGAAAACAGAAAACAGACAGAAAGATAGACAGAAAGACAGAGACAGCGAGACCTCTGCTGCCCTCTGTTGGTCAGACGTAGGAAGTGATTAAACTGGATATTACACCACAAAAAAAATGCACCACAACACAAAACATTTCAACAAAAGCACACAGTGTACCAACATAACCTAATTAGTTATCATGTGGAAACTCATGTAATGCTTGAATCACAAATTCCAAAACTTTTTCTCTTGGAAGGATTCTCAAACAACTGATACCCTGCCGTTCATACAGTAGGTGGCATTACAATACGCAGAAAGCCGTCCTAGTTTCCACTAAAAGTCATTAATATGGCGTTAAGAATCTGTTGCCATTTAAACCAATGAGGTCAACCATCTTAGGATGAAATGTTGTCCGTAGTTAATGACACTGGCTTTGATACTCATAACCAAGGGGAAAGACGCAAGTTGGTCTCTGTAGTATTGAAACGCTACAAACAATAGCTCTGTTGAAGTTTAAGCAATGTTAGAAAGGCCATAGACCTACAGTAGGGTGCATCCCAATTGCACCCTATTCCCCTTTTAGTGCACTACTTTTGAGCAGGCCCCATAGGGCTATGGTCAAAGGTCGTGGTGTAGGGGAGTGTTTCCCTACTCCAGTGCCCTCAACAGGACACATTTCTGCTGTAGCTCCGGCCAACCACATCTGATTCAACTTGTCAACTAATCATCCAGCCCTCAAAATGAGTTGAATCAGGTGAGTTTGTCTGGGGGACTACAACTAAAATGTGTGCTGTTTAGGGTACTGGAGGACTGGAGTTGGGGAAAACTGCTATAGTGGCGTTTGGGACGAGCCAGAGGCCCACAACTCTACAGTACGAGGGTGAATGCAGAGACTAAACTGAACTAAGTGGAGAAACAGAAAAGATCAGGGTGGCATTCATTAGGCACCAAACATCAGAAGGCGGACTGAAACATGGCAGGACGGCCTGAACTTGTCCAATGAGAAACACTTGTTGAATGAACATATCCCAGATCTTGTGCACATGATAACAATGAAGTGGAAAGTGTTCGCTTGCTGAGATACTGAAAACACCAGATGGAGTCACTTCGCTTTTTCCAAGTAAACAACAGATATGCAGCGGGTTCCAGAGAGAGAGAGAGAGAGAGAGAGCGAGAGAGAGAGCGAGGGAGCGAGAGAGAGAGGAAACTCCATTTACCTAGCAGTCCTCTGGGAACACGATGCGAGACCTTGGTCTAAACGAGGAACAATCTGCAGCTCCATATCCACAAACTAAGATAGATATCTTGTGGTATAAAGGCTCAAAGACTCCCACCTGCCTGTCAGTGTGTGTGTGTTAATCTGGGTCAGAGTGAGAAAGAGAGGGGCTATAATAAGGATCAGTTTAATTTTCATATCCAGGACAGTGCTTCACCAATGAATGGCCCAGTGACAACAGAAAGCCTATGGAGACTATGAGCTCACTACTACACCTAGACAACAGTGAGAGTAACCGATAGTACTGCCTTACCTAGCGTGTTCTCGATAAAACTCTACACCTATTCACTCCAACAACAACCTACTGCACACTCAAAAATCATCAACCAACCCAATACTTGTCAGGTTGTCATGGTAAGTGATAATTAGTTCTTAAAGCTGCAATATGTAAAACTTTTTGGGCGGCCTGGCCAAATTCACATAGAAATACAATTTATAGATTGGTCATTCACATCAAAGTCTAAGAAGCGTTAGACGTGTTCTATGTGCGCTATGTCTATGCTTCCTGGATTTAAATTTAGTCTTTTACTTCTGTACACCAGTTTCAAAACAACTGAAAATACAATATTTTTGGTTATAGAAAATATATTTCACAGCGGTTTAGATGGTACAAAGACTGTACATTACACTTCATTTATTTGTCACATGAATTGAAATTAGGCAAATTTGGGAATTTTAGCAACCAGGAAATGGCGGAGCGATTTCTGCATAGCGCATCTTTAACCGACTTGCCTGGATGAATATAGGTTGAATAAATAAGATTCAGGAAGCCATTCAAATGCACAGTGATGGCATTAACCACTTCATTCAGCAGGCTAATAGGTTATTCTAAAGGCCATCACTTTGATGTCATGCCATCACGGTTAATCTGATGTGTGGGACGCAGGTAGCAGTAAGTGAAGACTGCAGTCACTGCATTGTTATCCAGTCAGTGATCATGTCTAACCATACATCCTCTTCCCTCTGCTGTTCTGAGTTGTGTTACTGGTGCTGTGGGGACTCTTCCCTCTGCTGTTCTGAGTTGTGTTACTGGTGCTGTGGGGACTCTTCCCTCTGCTGTTCTGAGTTGTGTTACTGGTGCTGAGGGGACTCTTCCCTCTGCTGTTCTGAGTTGTGTTACTGGTGCTGTGGGGACTCTT